>NW_019943617.1:24604-46697 GCF_002910315.2 Salvelinus sp. IW2-2015
CATGTTTGTTTACAATGAAATGTCCTCTATTGAGGATCGGTGATGATCTCTCTCACACACACAGCTAGGCAGAAAGACTGATTRTATCTCTATTAATTAGTCTCCCAGGGAGACAGAATGGCTTGTGATTGTGTGCTCAGCAATYCTGATTATCAACTGTGTACACCTCACTGTCAATGACTGTCACACATTAACTACATCCTGTCCAAGTCAACAACTCTGGCTTTATAACAGTGGCATAGGGGGTGGCTTAGATAGGTAGGGCAGGGGGAAGGGAGGGGGAATCTGTGGKTAAGGTCAAAGGTTGAGGTTATGGAGGATGACAAGGTGGTTGAAGGTAACTCAGTTATGAGATGTGGACTGKCAGGATGAGAATGTTGGTSAGTGACAGTAACCATCAGTGTTATATTCTTACATCATACAGACTGTCTTTCCAAGAGAACTAGAATGTCCCAAAGGAATCTCTCCCATAGAACCAGAATGTCCCAAAGGAATCTCTCCATCATAGACTAACTGGTATCTGAGTCTATGCCAGTTATTTCTGTAAATTCCTTGTGATAACTGTGAGTGTCTGGGAGACTTTACATAGAGAATTATGAGAAAAAGTTAAATGAATGTATCTGTTACTAATCGGTGTTAATACCACTCCTCAGATCTCACCTCCACATGACTGGTGGTATCTCCACATATGTCACTCACTCACCCATTCACTCACCCACTCACTCACCCACTCACAGACATAATACACTCCCATGAGTACATATTCACTCACACACTAAATGGCTCACTAGAATACATTTGTTTTGCAAATGTACAGTATAATACAGGAAGGCACAATTTATAGTCCAATATTTACACGTGTTTAGGGGAAGGGGGATTGTGGGGCAAGTGTTTAAATTGTGTTATTATTAGCAATATAATTAGAGTCTGGTAGCAGCAGTTGTGATGTTGTGTGTAGCATGAATGTGTGTGTGTGTGTGTGTGTGTTGTGTGTGTGGTGTGTGTGTGTGTGTGTGTGTGTGTGTGTGTGTGTGTGTGTGTGTGTGTGTGTGTGTGCGAGTGTGGAGAATCAGACCAGGTGGTCAGTCCTGTTCAAGTGTTCAGCAGTCTGATGTCTTGTAGATACTATAGAAACTGTCTCTGAGCCTGTTGGTATCAGACCCCTGTCTCTGAGCCTGTTGGTATCAGACACCCTGTCTCTTGAGCCTGTTGTATCAGACCCCTGTCTCTGAGCCTGTTGGTATCAGACCCCTGTCTCTGAGCCTGTTGGTATCAGACCCCATGCTCTCATACCGTCTGCCCGACGGTAAAGGAATGAACAGCTCATGGCTGGAGTGTGTGGGCTCTTTGATGATGCTGCGGGCCTGTATCGTGCACCGTTTCGAGTACCTGTCCTGGACTGGTGGGAGCCCCAGTGATGTACTGGGCTCTTTTCACCACCCGCTGGCCTTGCGGTCGTGGACAGAGCAATTCCCGTACCAGACCGTGATGCAACCGGTCAGGATGCTCTCGATGGTGCAGCGGTAGTATTTTGAGAGGACATTGGTGGCATGCTGAATTTCTTCAACCGCCTTAGGAAGTAGAGACGCTGTTTTTCCTCTGTGATGTGGACGCCAACAAACTTAAAACTGCTGATTCTCTCTGCTGCAGTCTCATTCATGTGGATCCCGGCATGTTCACTCCTCTGCTTTCTGAAGTCAACAATCAACTCCCTTGTTTTGCTGACCTTGAGGGAGAGGCTGCTGTCTTGGTACAATACAAAGCATCTTCTATAGTRTCTAGAAAATGAGAAAATAATTAATAATAATTAATACATTCAGAAATGACCGCAGATATTAGCATAAACTTCCATAGTTTGAATGGGCTATCCCTGGCAAAATAATGGGCTACGAACGTCATGCTATTACATGTAAATTAACAGAATACAAGACCTACATAAACCAAATTAGTGACTTTTTTATTTTTTTTTCCTTTATATAACTAGGCAAAAACTCGGACGAAGCTGGGCCAATTGTAGGACGGCGCACAAATGTTATACATTAATAATACTGTAAATTAGCCTGCAACTGTTATAGATATGGTTGCATTTGCTCAGTGAAATGATGAAATGATGAACAGTGTCAGATATGGTCTCACTTATTCATCAGCCTATTCAACAAGTGAATTAATGTCAGAGTTGTTCCCTGGACAAATTCCCCCCAGAGTAAACACTGTATTATTGTCAGTGCCCAATGCCGTCAGTGACTGCCACACTATTTTCCTCCAGTTTATTTCGCCTCCAATCAAGTTTCCTTCTCGATGAAAAATCCCTTCCTGGCTCCTTCTCACTCTGTGTGAGCGTGTGTCTGATTTTACCTCCAAAGTTTCCTTGTCGCCGCTAAAWTGTTTCTTCTGGTCTATTTCCTTGTTCCGAATCCTCCTCTCTGGTCAATTCACCGATGGAAGTTTCACACACACCAGCGCGCGTGTGCGTGTGTAGAGCTACAGTGAGAGACTGGCACACTCTCAGCCTTGAAGTTAAATTGTTGGAAAGCATGTCGCGCTCGCTCTGATATCAGAGAARTTGAACTAAAGTGGATAATTTCTCATGGAATTACCAGTGTGGATTAACTCGCGGTAAAGCGATAAAAAAAATCGGCGCCCGTACTTTTCTGTGGACATGAGTATATGAACCTGCTCAGCATTCTGTAGCGGCGGAGCTGGTTTWTGGTGAGTTTGAGACAGGCAGTTCGCTCCATTTCGGGAGAAATTATGTGAATAGCACGAACGTTTTAAGAAAACTTTTACTTGARTCTCCAGGGAGAACACAAGTAGCTAATTGGTCTCTTGTCAGAATTATAAGTGGTTCTTCCACGCTTGGGATTTTAGTTTAGTGTGCAACCGCCACGGAAAGAATGAACAGCTCTGGGCGCGTGGCACTGGCGCTGTTGCTCGCGCTGCTGGTGGGYTTTACCGGGGGCACACAAGGCCAGGTAGTGTCCGCCAAGGTGATGCGGTCTTCTAAMGTGAGGCAACATGGTGAGTCCCCTTTTTTGATGTGTGTATTTGTTTTGTATGAACGAACCATAACAAGTGTTTCAACAACAAAGCAACTGGTGTTTTGGGCAGACTGGCTGTAGCCTATAATGGGCAGTAATATGGTCAGTATTATTAGTGAATTGAATATTTTGATCACAATGGGTTTGTACTTGCAATTGTTTTGTTACATATATGTTGGATGATTAGGCCTAGACACAATCAGACTTCTACAATACATTCTAAGATATCTAAATAAACATTACTCAATTGTAATTGAAACAATTTAAGGTGAATATAGAAYAATAKAAGTTTGTTGTCATTTTGATAGTCCATGTCATAAGTGGCCTGTCAGGAGAAGCCTAGATGTTGTTTCATCTAGTGGTGTGTATGTCTTAGTCAGTGGTGATGAATGACCTGCCTACACCAGGGAAGTCAGCTTCCTGTGTTGACCTGTTCAAATGACCTAGACACTCTATTGTTACTTTGTCTGAGAGAGAGACAGTGGGGAGGGAAGACAGATGAGCTGCGTGGGGCCAGGGAAAGAAGAGGGGGGGGGAAGACATCATTTAGGATATAGGGCACAGGCAGCAGGAGAAGAGAGCATACCAGTTGAGTTTTCTGACCTGTGATCATAGTTACCTTGTTGACCTGGTTGTCCTCAGTGTTCTAGAAACACCGTAACATTGTCCTCAGTATTCTGTGTTCTTTTCTGACCTGTGGTCATAGCTACCTTGTTGACCTCGTTGTCCTCAGTGTTCTGTGTTCTTTTCTGACCTGTGGTCATAGTTACCTTGTTGACCTGGTTGTCCTCAGTGTTCTGTGTTCTTTTCTGACCTGTGGTCATAGCTACCTTGTTGACCTGGTTGTCCTCAGTTTTCTAGAGCCACAGTAACACTAACAACCCACAGGTGTCATTTAGTTTGGCCTGGAGACTACAGCCACATCTTCAGCAGACTGACTATAACAGGCTGTCTCTCATCACATACATCTGCCTGCTTGTGAGCCTCTTTCTTGGCGGAGAAACAAGAAAATACCACAGTATCATTTTTGTCTCTGGACCCGTGCTCTAGCCCAGGGTTTACTGCCCCCTGGGTGCACATTTAGGTTTTTGCCCCAGCACTACACAGCTGATTCAAATGATCAAGGCTTGATTATGAGTTGGTTATTTGAATCAGCTGTGAAGTGCTGGGGCAAAAACCAAAACGTGCACCTGGGGGGCGACGGCTTTGGAAAACTTGCCCTAGGCCCAGGTTCACCTCAAACTCCTAAGTGTGTGTATTTGTGCCGTATCAACTAATGGTTCTCAACGAAGGGGCAGGAGGAAGGCCCATCCTAGGGATTTTTTGGACTGGGTCTGAGTGTTGTGAGGTGGATTTGATCCTTAGTGTTTGGATTCAGTCAATTCTCCCACCTCCCTTCTGAAAGGTGTGTGTGTGTGTGTGTGTGTGTGTGTGTACATTAGCAACGCTCATCAACATTGTTAAAAGGTTCTAATATCAATTGTAATAAATGCAACAGTTGGACAATGGAAGTAGATACTCCAAACGTTGAGCATTTTTAAAATCCAATTGTTATTTACTGAATTCTAGCACTTAAAACATTTTACTGGCACAGACACATAATGAAGTTAAGGGATTTTGGTGACTGCCTCATTAATTACTGYTGTTGTTAYGTTCTGTTGCATAATTCAACACGTTTGTCAATAGCAGGATGCCCTCAGATTAAAAATCAACAGCTTGGCTCTAGATTACGCCTCTATACGTACTCTACATTGTTAGTGATCAGACATAATATCATAATCTGAATGTGAATGGCAGGAGTAAAATGAAAGTGTGAGAATACTTTGATGTTTTGTTACAGAGGACCCCCTGTTGACTTTTAGGATCAACCACTCTTATGCAACACACASAACCAGGCATATTTAATGGCTAACTCCCAACCTCCTCTCATCAAATCAAAGGGTTTTTCATTTAGTAAAGACCCTATAAAGGATAGACCTCAGAGGAGGCCCACCACTCCATTTAATATTTCTCTCATTCTCTTCTCTTATCTCCCACTATCTAGTCTACATCATTTCATATCACTCTGTACATCTACCCCACCATCAATCTTGTTCTTGCTTATTCCTTCCTCAATCTCTCCATCTTTCCTTCTTTAATCAAAAGCTTCTTCCGCTGTGGGTCTCAGAGCAAATCTAATGTGGCAAAGAGTGTTTGCACATAACACACACATGCGCACACACACACTTTGACCAACAGTCTGATTTAGACTTCAATTGTCTGCTCGGAGATGGGAGGTAATGTTCCTTAATGCAAGGGAGGCTGTTCTTGAATGCAAGGGAGGCCTGTTCCTGAATGCAAGGGAGGCTGTTTCCTGAATGCAAGGGAGGCTGTTCCTGAATGCAACGGTGAGGCTGTTCCTCGGACTGTATGAAGGAGGCTGTTCCTGAATGCAAGGGAGGTACTGTTCCTGGAATTGAGGACGGTGTTCTGAATGCAGGAGGCTGTTTGCCTGAACTGCAACGGGAGATGCTGTTCTGACTGCAAGGGAGGCTGTCTTGAATCGCAAGGGAGGCTGTTCCTGAATGCAAAGGAGGCTGTTCCTGAATGCAAAGGAGGCTGTTCCTGAATGTAAGGGAGGGTGGATGGAATGGAACTCTGTTAGGCGGTGTCCTCTGACCATTGGTGATCTCAGTGGCCTTCTCTAGGGCCCTATAAAATCTGCTCTGAATCATGGAATCCAGACATTAAAATGGAATTCAACATTCCAACATGTATTGAACTTATACTTAACAAAATATAAACGTAACATGTGAAGTGTTGGTCCCATGTTTCATGAGCTCAAATAAAATATCCCAGAAATGTCCCATACGCACAAACGCCCATACTCACATTTGTTTTCTTTCCTGTTAATGAGCATTTCTCCTTGCCAAGATAATCTATCCACCTGACAGGTGTGGCATATCAAGAAGCTGATTAAACAGCATGATCATTACCTTGTGCTGGGGACAATAAAAGGCCACTCTAAAATGTGCTGCTTTGTTACACAACACAGTGCCACAGATGTCTCACATTTTGAGGGAGCGTGCAATTGGCGTGCTGACTGCAGGAATATCCTCTAGAGCTGTTGCCAGATAATTTAATGTTTAATTTCTCTACCATGAGCCGCCTCCAACGTCATTTTAGAGAATTTGGCAGTACGTCCAACCGACCTCACAACCGCAGACCGAGTGTAACCATGCCAGCCCAGGACCTCCACATCCAGCTTCTTCACCCGTGGGATCGTCTGAGACCAGCCACCCGGACAGCTGATGAAACTGTGAGTTTCACAATCAAAGAATTTCTAAAAAGCGTCTGTCCTTGGTTGCAACACTCACTACTGAGTTCCAAACTGCCTCTGGAAGCAACGTCGGCACAATAACTGTTCGTCTGGAGCTTCATGAACCTGGTTTCCATGGCCGAGCAGCCGCACACAAGCCTATGATCACCATGCACAATGCCAAACATCAGCTGGAGTGGTGTAGAGCTTGCCTCTCTCCCTCCTGGAGGAACTGAGCCCTAGGACCCTGCCTCAGGACTACCTGGTCTGATGACTCCTGGCTGTCCCCAGTCCACCTGGTCGTGCTGCTGCTCCAGTTTCAACTCTTCTGCCTGCGGCTATGGAATCCTGACTTGTTCACCGGACGTGCTACCTTGTCCYGGACCTGCTGTTCTCTCTCTGTCTTTTACTCCTGAGGTGCACACTCTACAACCAATGTGCTTATTATTTGACCCTGCARGTCATCTATGAACGTTTGAACAACTTGAAGAACAATCTGGCCTTATTGTTCCATGTACTCTTATAATCTCCACCCGGCACAGCCAGAAGAGGACTGGCCACCCCTCAGAGCCTGGTTATTCTCTAGGTTTCTTCCTAGGTGCCTGCCTTTCTAGGGAGTTTTCCTAGCTACCGTGCTTCTACATCTTCATTGCTTGSTGTTTGGGGTTTTAGGCAGAGCCCTGACCTCAACCCCATCGAACACCTTTGGGATGAATTGTAACGCYGACTGCGAGCCAGGCCTGTTTGCCCAACATCAGTGCACAACCTCACTAATGCTCTTGTGGCWKAATGGAAGCAAGTCCCCACAGCAACGTTCGGACATTAGTGGAAAGCCTTCCCAGAAGAGTGGAGGCTGTTATAGCAGCAAAGGGGGACCAACTCCATATTAATGCCCATTATTTTGGAATGAGATGTTCGATGAGCAGGTGTCCACATACCTACAGATGCATATCTGTTTTCCCAGTCATGTGAAATCCATAGATTAGGGCCTAATGCATTTATTTCAATTGACTGATTTCCTTAAAGTTCATAACTGTTATTTTGGTTCAGTGTAGTAGGAAATCATCTAAATGTATTGAATTTATTAGAAAATGTGGTCACTTTTTTGGGATAGTCAGATTGTCCATCTGTAGATGCTCTACACATGGTCATACTATCTGTTAATAAGTAACAGCTTGCAAAGGTTAGGGTTAGTGAAAGGGTTAAGATAAGGGTTAGGGTTAGCACTGTTGATGGTTGAATTGTTACTGATCGTCTGTAGAGCAGCTACAGATGGACTATCCAAAAAAGTGTTAATGAAAATGCATTAATGCGCTTAAGTTAACATAAACAAAATACATCAGTGAATCATATTTGTCTGCAACTTTCTGAAATGGCACGTGTGTGTGCTTTGTTTAGCCATTAGCAATTATGCTAATGTTAACCATTTTTCTGGTAGAGCTGGAAAGGTTKTCCCAAAACCTTCTCAATTAAATGTTATCTACRAAGTAGCCTATTCCTACCTGSCAGAATATCATCATTTGCATCATTCAGTGGCGATTTGTTTAGCAAATTTCTGCATCAAATGAGCTCTATAGGAACATCGCTAACCAGACCACGGTCTCTTGCTGCAGGAACATCGCTAACCAGACCATGGTCTCGTTGCTACAGACATCGCTAACCAGAATACGGTCTCTTGCGAAAGGGCATCGCTAACCAGACCACGGTTCTCTAATGCTACAGGTAACAATCTTGCTTAACCAGACCCGGTCTCTTGCTACAGGAACATCGCTAACCAGACCAACGGTCTCTTGCGTGCAAGGAACATCGCTAACCAGGACATGGTTCTCTTGCTACAGAACATCGCTAACCAGAATACGGTCTCTTGCGAAAGGACATCGCAACCAGACCACAGGTCACTTGCTACAGGAACATTGCTAACCAAGACCACGGTTCTCTTGCTACAGGAACATTGCTAACCAGGACACGCGTCTCTTGCTAACAGGAACATCGCTAACCAGACCACGGTCTCTTGCTACAGGAACATTGCTAACCAGACCACGGTCTCTTGCTACAGGAACATCGCTAACAGACCACGGTCTCTTGCTACAGGAACATCGCTAACCAGACCACGGTCTCTTGCTACAGGAACATCGCTAACCAGACCACGGTCTCTTGCTACAGGAACATCGCTAACCAGACCACGGTCTCTTGCTACAGGACATCGCTAACCAGACCACAGGTCTCTTGCTACAGGAACATCGCTAACCAGACCACGGTCTCTTGCTACAGAACATCGCTAACCAGACCACGGTCTCTTGCTACAGGAACATCGCTAACCAGACCACGTCTCTTGCTACAGGAACATCGCTAACCAGACCCCGTCTCATTGTACAGGAACATCGCTAACAGACCACGTTCTTGCTACAGGAACATGCTAACCAGACCACGGTCTCTTGCTACAGGAACATCGCTAACCAGACCAGGTCTCTTGTTACAGAAATCGCTAACCAGCATTCTCTTGCTGGTGCACAGTTGCAATACAGTGTAATACACACCAAATCTATAATTTATTCGATTTTCTCAGACCTCAATGGTCTCCTGATGTGGTTTAAGCATGTTGTGGACTTACACCATCAATGTTTTATTTTTCTTTGAAAAAGTTATATTTGAATTTAAAAATGGGTAAAACGAAAACATGGACAAACAGAGAAGTGGAATTTGGGGAAATGAATGAATCAGACAACAAAAATTGACAGATTTTATTAGGCCGAATTTTATTAGGAGGTCGAATGTGTCAGTATGTGATGTCATTAGACTGCTGAGTCTGGGACTCTGGGAGGCCTTGTCTCTCCAAGGGAACACACACATACACATGCAGCTATGCTCACATACTCTACACTGGAGTGGACTCTCCAAACCATGTGGACTTGATCAGTATGGTTCTGAAGTGATTTGATGGTCCATAGGTTGACACCTGGGCAGTGTGGTTCCTTTTGTGGAGGGAAGGGAGGGGGTCCGTAAAGTCGTCTGAACTCCAGAAACTCATGAGTCATTGGTTAGAATGAGCTAAACTGGGACAACCCTACACACACACACACACAACATTACAGGATCACTCCCAGGGAATCCCCAGTTAACACACACACACACCATGCCAAATTGTAACAGCTAAAGAGCCCCCGCCCCTAGACTTTGGCAGCCAGTGTTTTCCTCTCCTCTATGCAGACAATAGGGTGGTGTGGATAGGCTGAAGACACCTGTCAACACTGAGTAATGGAACTGACGATGGAATAGCAAAAGAGGGTGCGTGTGTGTGCTTAGCATCTGGGTTATTAGAGTGCCTACTTTCTGTAGTTTTCAGGGAGATGAATCTGTGAGAAGAAAGGTAGAGCAGAAGAGGAGTGAGGGTAAGAGAAGATGTCACCTTAGTGCCTTGTCAGCTTTGGACTAGAGCCATCTGACGACACTATGGAGAACAGTGACGATCGAGGGATGAGAAAAGGGAATAAATTGGGTAAACAGGTGAAAGATGGGGATAGAAAGAAGCTGAGAGGCTGGCCCTCAACTTACAGCTGACGAGGAGATATATATATAGAGTGAGAGGGTACTTGGGGGAAAGAAGCTGACAGGCTGGCCCTCAACTTACAGCTGATGAGGAGATATATATAGAGAGAGAGGGTACTTGGGGGAAAGAAGCTGAGAGGCTGGCCCTCAACTTACAGCTGACGAGGAGATATATAGAGAGAGAGGGTACTTGGGGGAAAGAAGCTGAGAGGCTGTTCCTCAATTTATACACACAGCTGATGAGGAGAGAGAGCGAGAGAGAAAGAGGGGAGGTGAGAGGAGGGGACTCCATCAGTTAGACAGAAAAAAGCTGACATGACATCAATTTCTAACTGCCTGATGAGAAGGACAAAGTGCTGATCACGCTGTGTGTTCCTTTATGCATTTGTCTACTTCTTTTTGCATGGATGCATGAATTTAGTGACATTCTACAGTGACTCCCTCATCCTCTCTCTGTTCCTCATTCTCACTGTTCCTCTCTCCCTCATTCTCTAGCTTTCTCTCTCCCTCATTCTCTAGCTTTCTCTCTCCCTCATTCTCTAGCTTTCTCTCTCCCTCATTCTCTCTCTACCTCCCTCATCCTCTCCCTCTTCCTCTTTCCCCTACTGAGAGTTATCTGCTGTGTAGTGGAATTCTGAATGATATAAAACGACAGAAATGATGGAGAAAACGCCAGTCTTGACGAAGTGTTCATGTGAAGATAGGAAGCCAGTCACAACTGTGTGTGAGAGATTACTGTGTTTGTCTATGTCTAATAGCTAACTCCATTAGAGTGTAAGACTGATGCCTCTGTCACTCTGGCGATAGAGTACCTCAGATGAATGAGACCTTTTATCCTGACACACACACACACACACACACACACACACACACACACACACACACACACACGGATGAGAGTGACCTGGTTGGTCCTGTCAGTCTAGCAGACATTAGAGTGAAGTGGTAAATGCGGCTTGTAGTCACGCTGCCGCTGAAGTCACATGCTTAGTATAAAGGCTTCATGAAGGAATCCCTAACCTAGAGACACTCTCATTTAGAGTCTTTCTCGCTCTCTCACTTTTTTTTATCCATCTCTGCAAAGATAAAAAGAGAAAAGAGAGAGGCTTTGATTGGTTTAATTCCATTAGCTGCACTTGAGCTAACACACACACACACACACACACACACACACACACACAGAGCATTTTAGCACAGGCAAACATTTTTAAAGGCCACTTCCCGAGCTTGATGTAAATCTGGAGAGCCTAAAATAAGAATCATCAGAACAGAATGATTTCAGCAGATTCCTCATAATATAAGAGTTACAGTGGGAAGTTTACATACATTTAGGTTGGAGTCATTAAAACWAATTTTTCAACCACTCCACACATTTCTTGTTAACAAACCTATAGTTTTGGCAAGTCGGATAGGACATCTACTTTGTGCATGACACAAGKAATTTTTCCAACAATTGTTTACAGACATATTATTTCACTTAGAATTCACTGTATCACAATTCCAGTGGGTCAGAAGTTTACATACGCTAAGTTGACTGTGCCTTTAAACACCTTGGAAAATTCCAGAAAATGATGTCATGGCTTTAGAAGCTTCTGATAGGCTAATTGACATAATTTGAGTCAATTGGAGGTGTACCTATGGATGTATTTCAAGGCCTACCTTCAAACTCAGTGCCTCTTTGCTTGACATCATGGAAAAATCAAAAGAAATCACCCAAGACCTCAAGAAAAGACCAAGACCTCCACAAGTCTGGTTCGTGCTTAGGCGCAATTTCCAAAAGCCTGAAGGTACCACGTTCATCTCTACAAACAATAGTACGCTAGTATAAACACCATGGGACCACGCAGCCGTCATACCGCTCAGGAAGGAGACGCGTTCTGTCTCCTAGAGATGAACGTTCTTTGTTGCGAAAAGTGCAACTCAATCCCAGAACAACAGCAAAGGACCTTGTGAAGATGCTGGAGGAAACAGGTACAAAAGTATCTATATCCACAGTAAAACGAGTCCTATATCGACACAACCTGCAAGGCCGCTCAGCAAGGAAGAAGCCACTGCTCAAAAACCACCATAAAAAAGACAGACTATGGTTTGCAACTGCACATGGGGACAAAGATCATACTTTATGGAGAAATGTCCTCTGGTCTGATGAAACAAAAATAGAACTATTTGGCCATAATGACCATTGTTATGTTTGGAGGAAAAAGGGGGATGCTTGCAAGCCAAAGAACACCATCCCAACCGGGAAGCGCGGGGGTGGCAGCATCATGTATTGGGGGTGCTTTGCTGCAGGAGGGACTGGTGCACTTCACAAAATAGATGGCATATTGAGGAAGGAAAATTATGTCGATATATTAAGGCAACATCTCAAGACATCCGTCAGGAATTTAAAGCTTGGTTGCAAATGGGTCTTCCAAATGGACAATAACCCCAAGCATACTTTCAAAGTTGTGGCAAAATGGCTTAAGGACAACAAAGTCAAGGTATTGGAGTGGCCATCACAAAGCCCTGACCTCAAACCTATAGAACATTTGTGGGCAGAACTGAAAAAGCGTGTTCGAGCAAGGAGGCCTACAAACCTGACTCAGTTACACCAGCTCTGTCAGGAGGAATGGGCCAAAATTCACCCAACTGATTGTGGGAAGCTTATGGAAGTTTACCCGAAATGTTTGACCCACGTTAAACAATGTAATGGCAACGCTACCAAATACTAATGGAGTGTATGTAAACTTCTGACCCACTTGGAAAATGATGAAAGAAATAAAAGCTGAAATAAATCATTCTCTCTACTATTATTCTGACATTTCACATTCTTAAAATTAAATGGTGATCCTAACTGACCTAAGATAAGGAGTTGTTACTAGGATTAGATGTCAGGAATTGTGAAAAACTGAGTTTAAATGTATTTGGCTAAGGTGTATGTAAACTTCCGACTCAACTGTATGAGTCAACTTCATGGGACAACACTGGAGGTTTACCAGTAGATAAAGAATGACTCACCCACTCACTCACTCACTCACTCACTCACTCACTCACTCACTCACTCACTCACTCACTCACTCACTCACTCACTCACACACAAACTAGGGCAAAGAGGATAAAAGTACATTAGATGCATTCCCATAACCCCCCACAAAGGAGCAATTCTAGGCTAATCCAAAACACCACAGGGTGTGTGGCCTGCTCCATTCGCCGCACTTAGGGGGGTGAAAAAGTGTGACGGAGTTTGTTTGTGTGTGCACGAGCATGTGTGTTTCTTTTAAGCATGACAAATTCATGTCCATTGACACCGAGAGTGAGAGGGTTACACGAACACTGTGGCGAAGCTAATTCATTTATTCATATGCTCTGATACCCACTGTAGAAACATCCTCAGAGAGAGAGAGAGAGAAAAAAGGGAGAGAGGGAGAAAGAAAGGTGGAGAGGAAAGGAAGAGCGGGGGGAAAGAGGGAGGGAAAGGAAGCGCGAACGATAGCTAGCACTACTCATGGGGAAAACCAAAAATGTTCATAAAGTCGCAAGTGTGTGTGTGTATATTTATATTTGCTCCCATGTCAGTGAACTAATCCATTGGAGGCTTATTCTAAAATAAAATGTATGCTTGATCCGATATGTGGTCAGAGGCTCCATATAGAGGGTGTGACGCAATTGCTGAGCCTTAGGAGGCACGCAGAGGCCAAATCGAGCTCTATACCGCTTCGCTATGCCCCGCCCAAATGTTGTAACAATGTGGAGGGCTCTGTATAGCTCCACGTTGACATGATTGTTTGACGGTAGGTGAGGGTGGTACATCCTGTATAAACACACTCCCCTGACGACACTCTGCACTGCTCCGCAAGCAGTATGAATGCCCTGACTTCTTGCTGAGGCCGTTCTTGCCCTGACTTGCTGAGGCCGTTCTTGCCCTGATTCTGCTGAGACCGTTCTTCCCTGACTTTGCCGAGGCTTCTTGCCCTGACTTCTGCGAGGCCGTTCTTGCCTGACTTCTGCCGAGGCCGTTCTTGTCCTGACTTCTGCCGAGGCCGTTCTTGCCCTGCTTCTGCCGAGGCCGTTCTTGCCCTGACTTCTGCCGAGGCCGTTCTTGCCCTGACTTCTGCGAGGCCGTTCTTGCCCTGACTTCTGCCGAGGCCGTTCTTGCCCTGACTTCTGCCGAGGCCGTTCTTGCCCTGACTTCTGCGAGGCCGTTCTTGCCCTGATTCTGCCGAGGCCGTTCTTGCCCTGACTTCTGCCGAGGCCGTTCTTGCCTGACTTCTGCCGAGGCCGTTCCTTGCCCGTGACTTCTGCGAGGCCGTTCTTGCCCTGACCTTCCTGCCGAGGCCGTTCTTGCCCTGACTTCTGGCCGAGGCCGTTCTTTGCCCCTGACTTCTGCCGAGGCCGTTCTTGCCCTGACTTCTGCCGAGGCCGTTCTTGCCCTGACTTCTGCCGAGGCCGTTCTTGCCCTGACTTCTGCTGAGAACGTATCACCGTAAATGCTGCACGGCCTATGCAGACGTCAGATTGACCATGTAGCACCCTGATGCACAAAGCACTTCTCTCTCCAGAATGCACTTCTCTCCTGTCAATTTGTGCACATTCATTGTTTCATAACTTCATTGTGTGAATTGTTTGGGTTTGATTGTTAGTGTATATCACTTCCCCATATCACCAGTAGTATGTTTACCTTTAATTCCTATCATTTCTAATCTACATTGTTTGTTACTTTGATTACGGTAATTATTTTAATGCATTAAATATTATTCCTCTATTCCTGTTGTCATTGTCAGAGTGGACACGTTGTTTGCAGAGTGCACAACCTATGCTACACTTGTGAGAAACAAGGTTTGGTTTATTTTATTCCATTAACGAGTTTTGTTAACTTAGTCATTGTCTTTTGTTTGGAGCTCTCCTGTCCATATTCAACATGGACGTGCACGTAGTGGCAGCAGGTAGCCCAGTGGTTAGAGCGTTGGGCCAGTAACCGAAAGGATGCTCGGCTAGCATATCCCCTTTCTCTTCAGGCCTGACCTGTGCTAGTCCATTTTGCAAAGTTAGCCTCTCCAGTGAGGCATCTCTTTAACACCTTGGCTACACCTGCTGAATAATGCAGATCGCACCTTTTGCTGACTCAGTGCTTTGGCCAGGCCGTCAGGGACATAAGCTGACTGTCTTTGGCAGGCTGTCACTCAAACACACACATACACGCTGATACAAACATGCCATGTAATAAGTCATGTGGTCTGGTTGGTGTCTACCTCTTAACTCGACATGGCATTTTGGTAACTCTACCCTATCAGTGTGAAGATGCAAGAATGTTCTAGAAGCCTCCTCTCTATACAGGGGCTGGTGTCTCTCTCGCTCTCATACACACACACACGCACATGCCGGCGCACACACACACACTGCAGTGAAGGCGGCAGGAGGAGGAGTCAGAGTGGATCTGTTTTCCTGAATAAGCAGTGGTGTGTGTGTATGTGTGTGTGAGATCCATCTCCTTAAGTTGATAAACAGAATGAATTACACATTCCCTGGAAGAACACAGAGTAAACATAGAAAGAGAGAGGGGACAAGGAGGAGGAGGAGGAGTGGGAGTGAGGGAATGAGAGAAAGAAAGACAGGAAAGATTAGAGGTGTGTCCCGTGTGGTTCAATTGGTAGAGCATAGTGCAGGTTGTGTGTGTGTGTGTGTGTGTGAAATCAAATGTATTGGTCACATACACGAGTTTAGCAATGCTTGTGCTTCTATCTCCGACAGTGCAGTAATATCTAACAGTTTCACAACATATACCCGAAATACACGTCAATCTATGGATTAAGAATATATATATATATATATTCAGCAAAAAAGAAATGTCCTCTCACTGTCAACTGCGTCTATTTTCAGCAAACTTAACATGTGGTAATATTTGTATGAACATAACAAGATTCACAAACCGAGACATAAACTGAACAAGTTCCACAGACATGTGACTAACAGACATGGAAATATGTGTCCCTGAACAAAGGGGGGGTCAAAATCAAAGTTACAGTCAGCATCTGGTGTGGCCACCAGCTGCATTAAGTACTGCAGTGCATCTCCTCCTCATGGATGGCACCATATTTGCCAGTTCTTGCTGTGAGATGTTACCCCACTTCCACCAAGGCACCTGCAAGTTCCCCGTACATTTCTGGGGGAATGGCCCTAGCCCTCACCCTCCGATCCAACAGGTCCCAGATGTGCTCATTGGGATTGAGATCGGGCTTTTTGCTGGCTATGGCAAAACACTGCCACCCCACTAGGCTACATAAGGGAGGAGGAAGTCTTCCCTTTAACGCACAGCGTTGAGATTGCCTGCAGTGACACATGCCAGTCCGATGATGCTTGGACACTCCGCCCCAGACCATGACGGACATAACAAGATTCAACAACTAAGACTAACTGAACAAGTTCCACGACATGTGACTAACAGTCATGGAATAATGTGTCCCTGAACAAAGGGGGGGTCTTCCAAATCGATCTCGCTCCAGAGTACAGGCCCTCGGTGTAACGCTCATTCCTACGGCGATAAACATAAATCCGACCATCACCACGGTGAGACACAACCCGACTCGTCAGTGAAGAGCACTTTTTGCCAGTCCTGTCTGGACCAGCGATGGTGGGTTTGTGCCCGTAGGGGCGACGTTGTTGCCGGTGATGTCTGGTGAGGACCTGCTTTACAACAGGCCTACAAGCCCTCAGTCCAGCCTCTCTCAGCCTATTGCGGACAGTCTGAGCACTGATGGAGGGATTGTGTGTTCCTGGTGTAACTCGTGCAGTTGTTGTTGCCATTCTATACCTGTCCCGCATGTGTGATGTTCGGATGTTGTTACATGTGGTCTGCCACTGCGAGGACGATCAGCTGTCCGTCCTGTCTCCCTGTAGCGCTGTCTTAGGCGTCTCACGTACGGAAATTGCAATTTATTGCCCTGGCCACATCTGCAGTCCTCATGCCTCCTTGCAGCATGCCTTAAGGCAGTTCACGCAGATGAGCAGGGACACTGGGCATCTTTCTGTTGGTGTTTTTCAGAGTCAGTAGAAAGGCCTCTTCGTGTCCTAAGTTTTCATATCTGTGACCTTAATTGCCTACCGTCTGTCAGCTGTTAGTGTCTTAACACAACCCGTTCCACAGGTGCATGTTCATTAATTGTTTGTTTCATTGAACAAGCATGGGAACACGTGTTTAACCCTTTACAATGAAGATCTGTGAAGTTATTTAGATTTTTACAAATTATTTTGAAAGTTTATATATATATCAGTGGGGCAAAAAAGATTTTGTCACCACCAATTGTGCAAGTTCCACTTAAAAAGATGAGAGAGGCCTGTAATTTCCGTCATAGGTACACTTCAACTATGACAGACAAAATTAGAAAAAAATCCTGAAAATCACATTGTAGGATTTTTTATGAATTTATTTGCAAATTATGGTGGAAAATAAGTATTTGGTCCATAAACAAAGTTTATCTCAATACTTTGTTATATACCCTTTGTTGGCAATGCAAGAGGTCAACGTTTTCTGTAAGTCTTCACAAGGTTTTCACACACTGTTGCTGGTATTTTGGCCAATTCCTTCATGCAGATCTCCTCTAGAGCAGCGATGTTTTGGGGCTCTTGCTGGGCAACACGGACTTTCAACTCCTCCAAAGATTTTCTATGGGGTTGAGATCTGGAGACTGGCTAGGCCACTCCAGGACCTTGAAATGCTTCTTACGAGCCACTCCTTCGTTGCCCGGGCGGTGTGTTTGGGATCATTGTCATGCTGAAAGACCCAGCCACATTTCATCTTCAATGTCCTTGCTGATGGAAGGAGGTTTCACTCAAATCTCACGATACATGGCCCCATTCATTCTGTCCTTTACACGGATCAGTCGTCCTGGTCCCTTTGCAGAAAAACAGCCCCAAAGCATGATGTTTCCACCCCATGCTTCACAGTAGGTATGGTGTTCTTTGGATGCAACTCAGCATTCTTTGTCCTCCAACACACGACGAGTTGAGTTTTTACCAAAAAAGTTATATTTTGGTTTCATCTGACCATATGACATTCTCCCAATCTTCTTCTGGATCATCCAAATGCTCTATGCAAACTTCAGACGGGCCTGGACATGTACTGGCTTAAGCAGGGGGACACGTCTGGCACTGCAGGATTTGAGTCGCTGGCGGCGTAGTGTTTACTGATGGTAGGCTTTGTTACTTTGGTCCCAGCTTTCTGCAGGTCATTCACTAGGTCCCCCGTGTGGTTCTGGGATTTTTGCTCACCGTTCTTGTGATCATTTTGACCCCATGGGGTGAGATCTTGCGTGGAGCCCCAGATCGAGGGAGATTATCAGTGGTCTTGTATGTCTTTCCATTTCCTAATAATTGCTCCCACAGTAGATTTCTTCAAACCAAGCTGCTTACCTATTGCAGATTCAGTCTTCCCAGCCTGGTGCAGGTCTACAATTTAGTTTCTTGTGTCCCTTTGACAGCTCTTTGGGTCTTGGCCATAGTGGAGTTTGGAGTGTGACTGTTTGAGGTTGTGGACAGGTGTCTTTTATACTGATAACAGGTCAAACAGGTGCCATTAATACAGGTAACGAGTGGGAGACAGAGGAGCCTCTTAAAGAAGAAGTTACAGGTCTGTGAGAGCCAGAAATCTTGCTTTTTTGTAGGTGACCAAATACTTATTTTCCACCATAATTTGCAAATAAATTCATTAAAAATCCTACAATTTTCTGGATTTTTTTTCTCATTTTGTCTGTCATAGTTGAAGTGTACCTATATGAAAATTACAGGCCTCTCTTCATTTTTTAAGTGGGAGAACTTGCACAATTGGTGGCTGACTAAATACTTTTTTGCCCCACTGTATACACACACACACACACACACACACACCACCACACACACACACACACACACACACACACACACACACACACACACACACACACACACACACACCACACACACACAGATGTCAGAGTGGCATTGGACTAGATATAGTGTATAGCATATACATATGAGATTGGTGATACAATATTTACAAAGAATTGTGTGTGTTCATAGGTTATGTTTGTGTGTGTTCCAGTGTGGAAAAAGTACCCAGTTTTACTAAAAGTAAAGATCCATTAATAGAAATGACTCAAATATAAGTGAAAGTCACCCAGTAATTTACTTCTTGAGTAAAACGCTAGAAGTGTTTGGTTTTAAGTATACTTAAGTATCAAAAGTAAATTCATTATATTAAGAAAACCAGACGGCACCATTTTCTTTTCTTTTTTTATGGATAGCCAGGGCACACTCTAACACTCAACATCATTTACAAATGAAGCATTTATGTTTAGTGAGTCCGCCAGAGATCAGAGGCAGTAGATGACCAGGGATGTTCTCTGTTTAGTGAGTCCTCCAGATACGAGGCAGTAGATGACCCGGGATGTTCTCTTGTAAGTGCTTGAATTGGACCATTTTCCTGTCCTTTTAAGTATTCAAAATGTAACTAGTACTTTTGGGTGTCAGGGAAGATGTATGGAGTAAAAAGTAAATTTTCTTTAGGAATGTAGTGAAATAAAAGTTGTTAAAATATAATAAGTAAAGTACAGATACCCCCAAAATTACTTAAGTAGTACTTTAAATAATTTTTACACCACTGTGTTCACAGGTTAACATATGCTGTGTGTGTGTCTTGAGTCTATCTGAGTGTACAGAGCCCAGCTCAATATCATTGATTTTGTGATACCAACATTCCTGAATTAGTATTAACCCAAGATAATGATTAACACTACACACACACACACACACACACACACACACACACACACACACACACACACACACACACACACCCACACACCTACACACACACACACACACACAGGCGTGCTGACAGCAAGCTACTGCAGCACAAAAAGCAATATACCCTACTCCAAACACACACGCACACTCTGAGAGACTCAGAGATGCCTTCAGCATGCACCTTCACTGAGTGACAGACACACCTAGTTTACAGCACTGACAGTGCACAAACACACACACATACATACAAACACCCTGTTGGTAAACCAGCTTGTGTGCCTGGCTGGGCTCTAGCGTGAGTAGGGTTTATTTGGATGTCAAACCTGACCCCTCTGAGCTGTGTGTGGGTGTATTTTGACAGCCATCTTGCTCCTGAAATCTGCCCCCTGTCCGTCTGCCTCACATCTGCTGTGTCCCTGCAGTGTGCGTGTCCAGTTTCTGTATGTGTGAGTGAGTGGAGAGATGGATGCATGTCACACTGTGATTTGGCCTGTCCTCCTCAGAGGGTTGAGATGAGAACGGGACATWATGTATGTATCCTGCTGGCCTTTCTCTGATTATACACTGAACACCGAAAAATCCATTTCTGAGCACTTCTACCTTGGGCAAACATGTACAGTGGCTTGCGAAAGTATTAGCTCCCTTGGAATTTTGCCGCCTTACAACCTGGAATTAAAATAGATTTTGGGGGGGTTTGTATCATTTGATTTACACAACATGCCTACCACTTTGAAGATGCAAAATATTTTTATTGTGAAACAAACAAAAAATAAGACAGAGAACTTGAGCGTGCATAACTATTCACCACCCCAAAGTCAATACTTTGGAATTACATCTGCAAGTCTCTTGGAGTATGTCTCTATAAGCTTGGCACATCTAGCCACTGGGATTGTTGCCCATTCCTCAAGGCAAACCTGCTCCAGCTCCTTCAAGTTGGATGGGTTCCTCTGATGTACAACAGTCTTTAAGTCATACCACCAATTCTCAATTGGATTGAGGTCTGGGCTTTGACTAGGCCATTCCAAGACATTTAAATGCTTCCCCTTAAACCACTCGAGTGTTGCTTTAACAGTATGCTTAGGGTCATTGTCCTGCTGGAAGGTGAACCTCCATCCCAGTCTCAAATCTCTGGAAGTCTGAAACAGGTTTCCCTCAAGAATTTCCCAGTATTTAGCACCACCCATCATTCCTTCAATTCTGACCAGTTTCCCAGTCCCTGCCGATGAAAAACATCCCCACAGCAGGATGGTGTTCTCGGGGTGATGAGAGGTGATGGGTTTGCGCCAGACATAGTGTTTTCCTTGATGACCAAAAAGCAAAATTTGTCTCATCTGACCAGAGTACCTTCGGACAACCAACACGCACAAACACACGCATACCAGGGTTTCCGTTAGGAAAATGTGGTGCTGGACATTTGACCGGCAGCATTTTAATTGACCAAACATTTTGAGAAATTTACCAGACTCATATGCATTGGGTGCGTGACCTGGTTTAAGGCATCCACCAACGGTGCTCAGAATGACAGAACCACCAACGGTGCTCAGAGATGACAGAACCACCAACGGTGCTCAGATGACAGAACCACCCACGGTGCTCAGAATGACAGAACACCCACGGTGCTCAGAATGACAGAACCACCAACGGTGCTCAGAATGACACAAATCACATTTAGATAATGGTAACTCGTATTACCACAACAGTCAAGTCATGGATGCAGCAATGTGTTAACAGGACGAGTAACGAAATAAAAATCATTAGCCTACGTTAATCTACTATCCCCATAGTATGAAGGTTTAATTATTTTATTGGGTCAGCTTGTAGAGAAGACATGTCCTATTCCAAACAGACTATGGGACAGTTGTGGGATGATAATCCCACATTTATAAACCAGTAGGGGTATGTTACATCCCAAAAACTTGTAAAAAGCAATGAGTCTGATGCACCAGATCAGAACGTTTAGTTTAAAATGTTGATATTATTTCTTGACATAAGTTCAGCAAGGCAGTATCCTAGGCTAATTGACTGTTTGTTCCATAATGCAATTAGCGAGGACAATGTCTCAAGCACCGCATGCCAGCGGTTAAAATATCCTTTAGACATTTAGAAGAGGGAGATCTAATATATATAACTAGCATGGGTTGCTAATATGACTAAGATGTGCCTTTTAGCTACTGGACAATGAAATGAAGTTTATATAAAATAATTGCTGCCACGATATGGTCTGAATTTGGCATGGCTACTTTGAAGAGATGTAAGACATGCCTCATAATATGTAGTAAAACATTCAGGTTTCAAACAATTAAGTACGTGTTTTAAAATGCATACTGCCTCCAGCTCATTGCAAAGAGGTGTGTGACTGGCTGATGAAGCCGGCCTTCTGTTGCCAATGCATTTACTGTTTGAGATGCTGTAGCAGCAGGTCTCACGCTGTCTGCCAGATTTTACACTTAAACTG
>NW_019943617.1:50175-60899 GCF_002910315.2 Salvelinus sp. IW2-2015
TAGCTTCGTCCAATATGTTTGGGAGTCTCCCACATTTCTTTTGGCGAACGCCAAATGTGTTTGCTTATTTTTTTCGTAATGCAATGTTTTTTCTGGCCACCTTCCGTAAAGCCCAGCTTTGTGGAGTGTACGGCTTAAAGTGGTCCTATGGACAGATACTCCATTCTCCACTGTGGATCTTTGCAGCTCCTTCAGGTTATCTGGTCTCTTTGTTGCCTCTCTGATTAATGCCCTCCTTGCCTGGTCCGTGAGTTTTTGGTGGGCCCCTCTCTTGGCAAATTTGTTGTGGTGCCATATTCCTTAAATATTTTAATAATGGATTTAATGTGTGCTCCGTGCGATGTTCAAAGTTTTGGATATTTTTTTAGAACCCATCCCTGATCTGTACTTCTCTACAACGTTGTCCCTGGCCTGTTTGGAGAGCTCCTTGGTCTTCATAGTGCCGCTTGCTTGATGCTGCCCCTTGCTTAGTGGTGTTGCAGTCTCTGGGGCCTTTCAGAACAGGTGTATATATACTGAGATCGTGTGACAGATCATGTGACACTTAGATTGCACACAGGTGAACTTATTTAACTAATTATGTGACTTCTGAAGGTAATTGGTTGCACCAGATCTATTTAGGGGCTTCATAGCAAAAGGGGTGAATACATATGCACGTACCATTTTCTGTTTTTATATTATTTTAATTTTTTATATCTAGTAATTTTTTTTCAGTGCAAGGCACTGTATGTAAAGTTTCGTTCAAATCAGAAGGGGTGCAGTCAGTGATTGAAGTCAAATGGAACGAGCCATAACTGAATTTGTCCAAATACTTTTGGTTCCCTAAAATGGGGGGACTATGTACAAAACGTGCTGTTCAGTTCAACTTATATTGATGAAAATAACCTCATTATAGCTGCACTTTGTATTTCAGATACAATGTGCTGAAGTACAAAGCTAAAACAGAAATAAATGTGTCAATGTCGAAATACTTTTGGAGCTCACCATGTCATGCACACACCACACTCACTGTGTCACTGTTTTAATGCAGTCTAATTCTTCTGCTGACAGTGATGTGTTGCTGTGATCGTCACTCAGCAGAAATAGATTCCAGGGTGCTGGTAGAACATCACACTCTGCTGGTGTAGCTGTGACGATCAGGTTCAGCCCACAGTGAGGCAACGCTACCACTCTGCTGGTGTAGCTGTGACGATCAGGTTCAGCCCACAGTGAGGCAACGCTACACACTCTGCTGGTGTAGCTGTGACGATCAGGTTCAGCCCACGTGAGGCAACGCTACACACTCTGCTGGTGTAGCTGTACGATCAGGTTCAGCCCACAGTGAGGCAACGCTACACACTCTGCTGGTGTAGCTGTGACGATCAGGTTCACCCACAGTGAGGCAACGCTACACACTCTGCTGGTGTAGCTGTGACGATCAGGTTCAGCCCACAGTGAGGCAACGCTACACACTCTGCTGGTGTAGCTGTGACGATCAGGTTCAGCCCACAGGTGAGGCAACGCTACACACTCTGCTGCGGTGTAGCTGTGACGATCAGGTTCAGCCCACAGTGAGGCAACGCTACACACTCTGCTGGTGTAGCTGTGACGATCAGGTTCAGCCCACAGTGAGCAACGCTACACACTCTGCTGGTGTAGCTGTGACGATCAGGTTCAGCCCACAGTGAGGCAACGCTACACACTCTGCTGGTGTAGCTGTGACGATCAGGTTCAGCCCACAGTGAGGCAACGCTGCGCACACACATACCTACATAATGTGAGTGTGAGGGTGTGTAAGTGTGGGAAGTCAGATCTGTTTAATGAAGGTGATGTCTGTCTAATTTGAGCCTTGTGACTCACTGCTCTCTGTGATTATATCAGCTCTATGGACATCATGCCTCTGGACAGTTTAATTAAATACAACTTTACTATTTACTAAGTCTCTTCTGGCTCTGAAGACAACACTGTTTTGTTAGACATAGAATATGAAATATTCTGTACAATTCACATACACGGTGAACGAGGGCATATACACACTCGGACAACCAACACGCACAAACACACGCATACCAGGGTTTCCGTTAGGAAAATGTGGTGCTGGACATTTGACCGCAGCATTTTAATTGACCAAACATTTTGAGAAATTTACCAGACTCATATGCATTGGGTGCGTGACCTGGTTTAAGGCATCCACCAACGGTGCTCAGAATGACAGAACCACCAACGGTGCTCAGAATGACAGAACCACCAACGGTGCTCAGAATGACAGACACCCCACGGTGCTCAGAATGACAGAACCACCCACGGTGCTCAGAATGACAGAACCACCAACGGTGCTCAGAAGACACAAATCACATTAGATAATGCTCTATATCTATATGCGTGTGATAAATCAGATACATAATGAATATACTGTACACGCGCCAGTTTAATTCCACTAAATTATGTCAATTAACCTATAAGCCGATAAGCAGGACCAGTCAAATGTATTTCCCTCGACTGGTATTTCCATCAATGAATAGGCTAAAAAGCATTATTTCGAAATGTTTTTCTTATTTTTTTTTTTGCTCCTTCTCCCGGACAATTGGCCGGTGCCAATTTTTTATTTATCGGMTTTTCAATTTTTTTATCGGCCAAAAACCGGCTATTAGTCCTGCCGGCTAACAGAAACCCTGACACACACACACACGGACTGCGTGACCTGCTGGGCTGACTGGGCTGTATTTTCTGAGGTGTATGTGGTTTTAGTGGAGAGTTGCAGCATGCATAATAAGGTTTGGGCCTACACCCCTGGGTGCTGAGTTTAGCATACACAGCTGAGACAGAATGAGACCTCTCTCTCGTACCATTCTCTTCCTGCCCTCCTCCCCTTTCTCCCTCCTGTCTTTCATCTTGTCATGCGTGTCGCTCACCAGTGTTGTTTAAATATTCAAAACAGTGTGTCCGTGTGTGTTGGCATGCAACTGTTTAGTGGTGTGAAAGCAACGAGATCTCCCGTTTTTACCAATTTGACTTCAGATTCTGACGTTTATCCACGTTTCAGACAACGTCAAATTTCGTGTTTTTGACACCCTAGGTTGCTCCTCCTGCTCGCCAACATTCTGAATGGTTAAGGGTTAAAGTTTGRGATAGGGCATAAAAAAAGTGTCTACCACTGGGATTGAATGTCCAACTGTCACCCCCATCCACAATGCCCTCTGGTAATAGTGTTGCCTCTAGTGGCCGGTTTTGATGGCATTTCCCGACATCCATTTTCAAGGTCAATCTTGAGCGATCTGGCTGATGAGAGCGTCTAATGGCATTGTTCCACTCTGTTAATCAGAGGTCTGGCTGGGATCTCCATTCAGTCGTGAAGGTGCTTACGCGACAGGAACCACCAGCCAATGAGGGCACAGTGGATTGGTCCAGTGGAGCCAGAGCAGTAGGCTATGTTATGTKTATATCAGCGCCTTGTATTCACTCTAGAACTCAATGATTTTTTTCTAAATGTTACCAATCCCAATTTAGTTTAAACGTTCACACCCTTATTAGAAACATATTCCTACTGTTCACAATGTCCCGACTACTGGCTCTTTGTCCGCTCTCTGCTGGCTCTGTGGGACCCGGAAGTCTCACTGTGCCACCTCTCATATTCACTTATTCTCGCTCTGCTCTCCTTCACTCCATTCCTCCCCTGCACATTCACTCGCTTCTCTAGTGCCACAGCAGCACGTCTTACAGAGCAGAGACGTCATTTCTTTATTTCTTTCTTTCTCCAGCTCTTAACCTAGTTTGTATTAAAACCATTTTCCCACATCTAATGCTGCCGATACTGGATCATGTGGTAACTGATCTATAGTACAGCTGCTTATGGTAGAGGATGAAAGGGTTTAGTGTACTCACTACCCATACTGACACTCGCAGAGTCATACTGACAGACACGCAGACAGTCATACTGACGACCGCAGACAGTCATACTGACAGACACGCAGACAGTCATACTGACAGACACGCAGACAGTCATACTGACAGCCACGCAGACAGTCATACTGCACACGCAGACGTCATACTGACAGACACGCAGACAGTCATACTGCAGACACGCAGACAGCCATACTGACAGACACGCAGACAGCCATACTGACAGACACGCAGACAGCCATACTGAAGACACGCAGACAGCCATACTGACAGACACGCAGACAGCCATACTGACAGACACGCGACAGCATACTGACAGACACGCAGACAGTCATACTGACAGACACGCAGACAGTCTACTGACAGACACGCAGACAGTCATCGACAGACTCATACTGACAGCAACGCAGACAGTCATACTGACAGACACGCAGACAGTCATACTGACAGACACGCAGACAGTCATACTGACAGACACGCAGACAGTCATACTGACAGACACGCATACATCATACTGACAGACACGCAGACAGTCATACTGACAGACACGCAGACGACACGCAGACAGACACGCAGACAGACACGCAGACAGACACGCAGACAGTCACGCAGACAGTCATACTGACAGACACGCAGACAGTCATACTGACAGACACGCAGACAGTCATACTGACAGACACGCAGAGCCAGCCAGCACACAGACACGCAGAGCCAGCCAGCCACCAGACACGCAGAGCCAGCACGCCGACAGACACGCGAGCCAGACAGACAGACAGACAGACAGACAGACAGAGCCAGCCAGCCAGACATACAGAGCCAGCCAGCCAGACATACAGCGCCAGACATACAGAGCCAGCCAGCCAGACAGAGCCAGACAGACAGACAGACGACAGACACAGACAGCCAGACAGCAGAGCCAGCCACAGACAGACAGACAGAGACAAGCCAGCCAGCCAGACAGACAGCAGAGCAGACAGACAGACAGACAGACAGAGCCAGACGACAGACAGACATACAGACAGAGCCAGCCAGCCAGACATACAGACAGAGCCAGCCAGACATACAGACAGAGCCAGCCAGACATACAGACAGAGCCAGACTGACAGGCTGACAGAGCAGACTGACAGACACTACAGAGCAGCCAGCTAGACACATACAGAGCTGACAGACACACATACACACAGAGCTAGACAGACACACATACACAGCCAGAGCTAGACGACACACATACACAGCCAGAGCTAGCAGACACACATAGCCAGCCAGACTAGACAGCCAGCCAGAGCCAGAGCTAGACTGCAGCCAGAGCCAGAGCTAGACAGCCAGCCAGAGCCAGAGTCAGCCAGCCAGAGCCAGAGTCAGCCAGCCAGAGAGCCAGCCAGCCAGCATCCTTATTGACAGCGGGACAGCTTTTGACAGCGGGACAGCCGAGGCAGACGTAGAGCGAGAGGCAGACCGACTTAGAGCGAGAGGCAGACCGATTAGAGCGAGAGGCAGACCGACTTAGAGCGAGAGGCAGACCGACTTAGAGCGAGAGGCAGACCGACTTAGAGCGAGAGGCAGACCGACTTAGGCGAGAGGCAGACCGACTTAGAGCGAGAGGCAGACCGACTTAGAGCGAGAGGCAGACCGACTTAGAGCGAGAGGCAGACAGACTTAGAGAGAGGAGACAGACTTAGAGCGAGAGGCAGCCAGACTTAGAGCGAGAGGCAGACAGACTTAGAGCGAGAGGCAGACAGACTTAGAGGAGAGGCAGACAGACTTAGAGCGAGAGGCAGCAGACTTAGAGCGAGAGCAGACAGACTTAGAGCGAGAGGCAGACAGACTTAGAGCGAGAGGCACGATTAGAGCGAGAGCAGACGACTTAGAGCGAGAGGCAGACAGACTTAGAGCGAGAGGCGACAGACTTAGAGCGAGAGAGAGAGCGAGACAGGGAAAGAAAGAGACAGGGAGACAGGGAAAGAAAGAGCAGGGAGACAGGAAAGAAAGAGACAGGGACAGGGAAAGAAAGAGACAGGGAGACAGGGAAAGAAAGAGACAGGGAGACAGGGAGACGGGGAGACGGAGCCGGGAGAGGGGACTGACCTCACAACTACAGTCAAGAACCCAAGCTAACTGGCAAATGTTGGCTAGCTACTTTCAGACACATAATGAGAGAAAACCCCACTCTGACCATTTTACTCCCCTAGCAGAGCTGGTAGAACGTTTTCATGTTATCCAGAGCGTTGGTGACTGTACCTGTGCTGCTGGCAACAATTGAATTACGCTTTGTTGCCGACGTTTACTGACACCGGACATATTCAACGGGTGTTGAGCTTTCAAAAATGCTTCAGTTATTCTGCGCTCTGGCCACTAAGACGGGAGTCTTGTGTTAAGACATGTAGCTAGATAGCTAGCTAGCTAAACAATGAATCCCAACGCATGACATGACTTAAGGTTAGTTAGTTAGCGAGCCAGCCAGCTGCAGTTTGCTAGCTAGTTAACAGTACACTTTAACTTGAAATGAAATATACTTGTCAAATTAGAGTGGAGCCTTGTGTTAAGACATGTAGCTAGCTAGCTACACAATGGACATAATCACAACTGATGATGTTACTACCCTGCATGAATCTGCAGGTAGCTAACCACCAGGTTCTATGGCTATAACTAAGCAAATGTGTCTGAGATACGAAGAATAAGATCATACACATAACAAGATCATACACATAACATTAGCTAATGACCCAGCCAGCTAACGTTAGCTAGCTAACAGTGCACTTGAAATGAAACCACTCTCTGTCAAAATTAGAAACGTGTATTATCTGAAAATCTTACCAGTTTATATCATGCTTGGACGCGTCTCCTGTCTGATACCATGCATGGTTGGACGCGTCTCCTGTCTGATACCATGCATGGTTGGACGCATCTCCTGTCTGATACCATGCATGGTTGGACGCGTCTCCTGTCTGATACCATGCATGGTTGGACGCGTCTCCTGTCTGATACCATGCGTGGTTGGACGCGTCTCCTGTCTGATACCATGCGTGGTTGGACGCGTCTCCTGTCTGATACCATGCTTGGTTGCCTAGGTTGATGATGTATTCCAGACTGGTGTTTTCTCCATCTTCTTAGCTATCATACTCAAATTCCACTGATTTCAAAACTCAGTCCTCCAGAAAGTGGAGAGCATACACATAACGTTAGCTAGCGAGCCAGCCAGCTAATGTTAGCTAGCTAACAGTACACTTTAACTTGACATTATGTTTATGCGGTTTTACTACATGCCGATGTCGCCATTTTTAGCTAATATCCCCCGATTCCGACATGCTTACCGATGTGTCGTGCATCCCTWGTCTGAATACTTATGCATATAAGGTATTTCTGTTTTTTGATTTTTTTAATATAAATTAGCAAAAATGTCTAAACAGTTTTAGCTTCGTCCTTATTGGGTACTGTGTGTAGATTGAGGGGGGGRAAAGTATATTTAATCCATTTTAGAATAAGGCTGTAATTTAACAAAATTTGGAAAAAGTCAACGGAATACTGAATACTTTCCGAATGCACTGTATGTGTAAATGGTTAAATTTGGGATTGAGTTGGGTTGGCCACTCCATGCATCACTGCTCTCCTCCTCCTCTCCCTCTGCTGTGTGTTCTATTGACGCACTTACCTCCATACACATACGCACCGTACACACACACACAGAGACGCACACACATCATGTTCCTTGTTTCACATGGCGTAATTAACATCACTATGGATACAGGTACTACCAGTCGTCAGAGACAGAGACATGACGGATGGTGCGTGAGGGAGAAATGATGGCGGGAGGGGGAGAGAAGTGTGTTTCTACAGTTGCTAGCGATCATGTGGGGTCGGGGAGATATTCAAGACCTTTCCTCATTTGACACCACTCACTAACCCTGTGCCCCTGTATGATAGTTTTTAATCGGTTTGTTTTCTCATGATTTGGTTTGGGTCTAATTGTGCTGGTTGTCCTGGGGCTCTGTGGGGTTGTGGTTTGTGTTTGTGAACAGAGCTAGGAAGTTGTTAGGGACTCTTTCCGTTCTCAATGTCTCTGTAGGTGATGGTTTGTTTATGGAAGTGTTTGGGAATCGTTCCTTTTAGGTGGTTGTAGAATTTACGTCTCCTTTTTCTGGATTTTTGATAATTGTGGGTATCGGTCCTTTTGCTCTGCATGCATATTTGGTGTTCTAGTTGTACACGGAGGATTTTTTGCAGAAATTCTGATGCAGAGTCTATTGGTGTTTGTCCATTTTGTGAAATTTGGTTGGTGAGCGGACCCAGACCTAACAACCATAAAGGGCATGGCTCTATGACTGATTCAATGTATTTTTAGCCAGTCTAATTGGTATGTTGATTTTATGTTCCTTTTGATGGCATGAGAATGGCCTTCTTGCTTCGGTTCTCAGAATCGTTACAGCTCTGTGGAAGCTATGTGGTGTGATGTTTAGGCCGAGGTATGTTAGTTATTTTTGTGTGTCTTAGGAGCGGTGTCTTAGATGGAATTTGTGGTCTTGGGACTGGCCTTTTTTTGAACAATTTTTGGTTTAACGAGATTTACTGTCAGGGCCCCAGGTTCTGACAGAATTGTGCAGAAGATTAGGTGGCTGTTGTAGGCCTCCTTGGTTGGTGACAGAAGACCCAGATATCAGTCAAACAGTAGCAATTTGACTTTTCGGATTCTAGTAGGGTGAGACCAAGGGGGTGCTGCAGACTGTTCTTAGCTCGGCCATTCAATTGATGAATATATGTTGAAGAGGGGTGGGGCTTAGTGCATCTGGTATACCCACGACCTGTGAGAAGAAATGTGTGTGTTTTTTGGCCAATTTTAACCGACTGTGTTGTTTGTGTATGGATTTTATAATGGTGCTACTGTTCTTACAGCCAACACCATTTCCATCAATTTGGAGTAATAGCCAGCTCATATGGCAAATTGAGTCGTACGGCTTTTTTGAAATAACAGGAAGCTGAGAGACTTTGCCTTTGTTTTTGTTTGTTTGGTGTATATAGCGGTGTGTAGGAGTTGAATACAGTGGTTCTGTTGTATGGGAGGGGCGGTAATTTGGTAAAAAGCCCAATTTGACATTTGCTCAGTACATTGGTTTTCAATGAGGAAGGAATCTGTATCGAGTTCTGCTGTTAATGCGATAAACTGCGGAGGGTATTTTCCAAGGTTACTGTTGGGCATATTCACGGTAGTTATTTGGGGTCAAATTTGTTTCCATTTGGTGGATTGGTGCGTGATCAGGTCCTTTGGTTAAATATGGGGGACGATGCAGAGGCTAAGGGATGTTAAAGAGTTTTAATATAGAATTGGATTTGTTGTTGTATATTTTGATCATTTCATTAAGGATACCTAACAAAGGCTTTTTGGGTTGGAGGGTTTTTATTTTGTCCTGTAACTCTTCAGGTAATTGGATGATCAGTGGGTTCTGGTAGTCTTTCATGTTTGATTCTAGGATTTGTATTTGATCATGTATAATGTTTTTGCTTATTTCTTGTTATAGAGCAAAAAGATTGGAGAAGTGGTTTTCCCTACATCTCCATGTTGGATAGATAATTCCTTTGGTGTTTGTTTTTAGTGTTTTCCAATTTTCCCTAGAATTGGTTGAGTTTCTCTGTCGTCGTTATTTCTCTCTTCTCTCTCTGTTCTTCTCTCTGTGTCTCTCTCTCTCTCTTGTCTCTTCTCTCTCTCTGTTCTCCTCTCTCTCTCTCCTCTGTCTCTCACTCTCTCTGTCTGTCCTGTCTCTCTCTTTGTCTCTCTCCTTCTCTGCTCTCTCTCCTTCTTCTCTCTCTCTGTGTCTGCCTGCCTGCCGCTCTCTGCCTGGCCTCCTCTGTCGTCTCAGTTTCTCTCTGTCTCTCTGTTGCTCTATCTCTCTATCTCTGTCGCTCTATCTCTCTCTCTCTCTGTCTTCTTGTGGTTTTCATCTCTTCTCTATCGCTCTGTCTCGCTCTCTATCTTCTCTGTTTCTTCTCTTCTGTTCGGTCTTCTCTCTCGGTCTCGGTGTTCTCTCGGTACTCTCTCTCTGGTCTCGGGTTTCTCTCTTCGGTTCCTCTTTGTCTCAGTGTTGTTGCGTCTCTCTCGGTATCTTCTTTCTCTGTTGGTCTGGTGTGTCTGTCGGTTCTTGTCATCTGTCTTTCTGTTTTCTGTCTCTCTGTCTCGCGGTCTCTGTCTGTCTCGCGGTCTTGTCTGGTCTCGCGGTCTCTGTCTGTCTTCGGTCACGTTTTCTGTTTCTCTCTGTCTCTTGCTCTCTCTCGTTCTCTTGTCTCTCTCTTCGGTTCTGTTCTCTCTCTCTGACTCTCTGTAACACTGTGTATGAAATCCCAGAGAGAAACTCACTAACCTATACCAGTTAATATGCTAACAGACAGCCATCTTACAGACTTGTACCGGAAAGAAGAGATCGTCACGTAACGGCAACGGGCGGAGTCATCCAGAGCCCCCGCTTTCCTAACGCCTATCCCAGGAACCTGCAGTTGTCATGGAAACTACTGTCGCCCACAACACCCGCATCACCCTGGAGTTTGACTCCACTTTGCACTGGAGGACCAGAGAACGAAGTCTGCAGGTGAGAGAGGGAGGAGAGGATAGAGAGGTGAAAGTTGAAGTGCAGGAGAGAGAAGTTGGCTGAGTTTGTAACGGATTTGAGTGAGAGAGTAGGCTGGCATCCCTCTGATGAGGGTATCAACATCTACAGAGACTAGAGAGAGGAGGGAGGGAGGGATGGATGAAGGTTGCTGTCTATGCAGTAAATGAAGAATATGTCTGAGGGTGAGAAGAGAGAATAGCTTTTATCCCAAAACCAAGGGCATCTGTCTTGTAAGATTTAGACAAGAGAGAA
>NW_019943617.1:60924-76936 GCF_002910315.2 Salvelinus sp. IW2-2015
ACGTATGGGTCACCAATAACTCATTCCACTACTGTTGAGAGCAGTAGAGAGATGGACTCATGTCCTCAGATTCATCACAGAGCATTAGGAGGAATATAATCGCAGAGCATTAGGGGAACTATGTAGTCACAGAGCATTAGGGGAACTATGTAGTCACAGAGCATTAGGGGAACTATGTAGTCACATTAGGGAACATTGTAGGACTTAGACTATGTAGTCACAGAGCATTAGAACGGATGTAGTCACATAGCATTAGGACTATGTAGTCAACAGAGCATTAGGGGAACTATGTAGTCACAGAGCATTAGAAATAGTCACAGAGCATTAGGACTATGTAGTCACAGAGCATTAGGACTATGTAGTCACAGAGCATTAGAACTAGGTAGTCACAGAGCATAGGAACTATGTAGTCACAGAGCATTAGAACCTATGTAGTCACAGTAGCATTAGGGGAACTATGTAAGTCACAGAGCATTAGGGGAACTATGTAGTCAAGAGCATTAGAACTATTAGTCACAGAGCATTAGGACTATTGTCACGAGCATTAGGACTATGTAGTACGACTAGACTATGTATACATAGCATTAGGACTATGTAGTCACAGAGCATTAGACTATTAGTCACAGAGCATTAGGACTATGTAGTCACAGAGCATAGACTATGTAGTCACAAGCATAACTATAGTCAAGAGCTTAGGACATTGCACAAGCATAGACTATGTATCACAAGCATTAGACTAGGTAGCACAGAGCATTAGGACTATTTAGTCACAGAGCATTAGACTATGTAGTCACAGAGCATTAGGACTATGTAGTCACAGAGCATTAGACTATGTAGTCACAGACATTAGGAACTATGTAGTCACAGAGCATTAGGACTATGTAGTCACAGAGCCATTAGAGACTATGTAGTCACAGAGCATTAGGACTATGTAGTCACAGAGCATTAGAACTATGTAGTCACAGATCATTAGACTATGTAGTCACAGAGCATTAGGACTATGTAGTCACAGAGCATTAGACTATGTATCACAGCATTAGACTATGTAGTCACAGAGGCATTAGGGAACTATGTAGTCACAGAGCATTAGGACTATGTAGTCACAAGATTATGACGTATTAGTCACAGAGATTAAACTATTAGTCACAGAGCATAGGACTATGTAGTCACGAGGCATTAGACTATGTAGTCACAGAGCAATTAGAACTATGTAGTCACAGAGCATTAGGACTATGTAGTCAACTAGACTATTAGCAGATAGAATTCTAACTATGTAGTCACAGGAGCATTAGGACATGTAGTCACGAGCATAGGGGACTATGTAGTCACAGAGCATTAGGACTATGTAGTCAACAGAGCATTAGGGCGAACTATGTAGTCACAGCAGCATTTAACGACTATGTGTCACAGAGCCATTACGGGAACTATGTAGTTCACAGAGGCATTTAGGGACTATGTAGTCACAGAAGCATTAGGGGAACTATGTAGTCACAGCAGCATTAAGACTATGTAGTCCACAGAGCATTAGAACTATGTAGTTCACAGAGCATTAGGGAACTATGTAGTCACAGAGACATTAGGACTATGTAGTCACAGAGCATTAAGGGAAACTATGTAGTTCACAGAGCATAAGGACTAATGTAGTCACAGAGCATTGAGGGGGAACTATGTAGTCACAGAGCATTGAAGGACGATGTAGTCACAGAGCATTTAGAAACTATGTTAGTCACAGAGCATTAGGACTATGTAGTCCACAGAGCATTAGGACTATGTAGTCACAAGCATTAGGACTATGTAGTCACAGAGCATTAGGACTATGTAGTCACAGAGCATTCAGGACTATGTAGTCACAAGAGCATTAGGGGAACTATGTAGTCACAGAGCATTAGGGGAACTATGTAGTCACCAGAGAATTAAGGGGAACTATTAGTGCACAGAGCATTGAGGACTATGTAGTCACAGAGCATTGGACTATGTAGTCACAGAGCATTAGGCACTATGTAGTCCCAGAGCATTAGGGGAACTATGTAGTCACAGAGCATTAGGGAACTATTGTAGTTCACAGAGCATTAGAACTATGTAGTCACAGAGCATTACAGAATTAGTATCGACAGAGCATTAGTAACTATTAGTCACAGAGCATTGGGAACTATGTAGTCACAGAGCATTTAGGAACTATGTAGTCACAGAGCATTAGGAACGTATGTAGTCCACAGCTAGGACATTTTAAGAGGACTATGTTAGTCACATAGCATTTAGGGAACTATGTTAGTCACATACATTAGAAACATGATAGTCACAGAGCATTAGGGAACTATGTAGTCACAGAGCATTAGACATGTGTCACAGTAGCATTAGGACTATGTAGTCACAAGCATTCACGAACTATGTAGTCTACAGAGTTGCATTAGAACTATGTTCACAAGCATTAGACTATGTAGGTCACAGAGCATTAGAAATGTTAGTCACAGAGCATTAGGACCTATTAGTCATAGTCATCAGACTATAGTCCAGAGCATTGGGGACTATGTAGTCACAGAGCATTAGGACTTATGTAGTCACAGAAGCATTAGAACTATGTAGGTCACCATAGCATCTAGACCTATGTAGTCACCAGCAAGCATAGGACTATGTAGTCACAGAGCTAGACATTGGTAAGAGTAGCTATGTAGTCACAGGCTTAGGACTCCATGTAGTCAACAGAGCATTAGGACTACTAGTATAGTCACAGAGCATTAGGACTATGTCAGTCCACAGAGCATTAGGACTATGTAGTCACAGAGCATTAGACTATGTAGTCACAGAGCATTTAGGGCTATGTACAGGTCACAGAGCATTAGGACTATTAGTCACAGAGATTAGCAACTATGTAGTCACAGAGATAGAACATTGAGTCACAGACTATTAGTGCGAGCAACTATGAGTACAGAAGCAAGAGCCATGAGATTGTAGTCAGCAGAGCATTAGGACTATGTAGTCACAGAGCATTTAGGGACTATGTAGTCACAGAGCATAGGACTATGTAGTCACAGAGCATTAGGGAACTATGTATCACAGAGCATTAGGACTATGTAGTCACAGAGCATTAGAACTATGTATCACAGAGCATTAGAACTATGTAGCAACAGAGCCATTAGAAACTATGTAGTCAAGAGCATTAGAACTATGTAGTCACAGAGCATTAGGGACTCATGTAGTCACAGAGCATTAGGACTCATGTAGTCACGAGCATTAGGATGTGGTAGTCACAGAGCATTAAATATATGTTAGGACTATAAACTGTATTATTGAACAGTTTTTGTTGACTGTTATTCTTTGTCTGTCTCTCTCACTCTTCTCCTCTCGCTCTCTCTCTCTGTGTCTCTCTTCTCTCTCTGTTTCTCTCTCTCTGTCTCTCTACTCTTCTCTGTCTGTCTCTCCTCTCTCTGTTCTCTCTCTCTCTGTGTTTCTCTCTCTCTCTCTCTCTCTCTCTCTGTCTCTCAGGGAGAGGAAGGGAAAGCGAGAGGGGAGAGGAAGGGAAAGCGAGAGGGGAGAGGAAGGGAAAGCGAGAGGGGAGAGGAAGGGAAAGATATAAAGAGGGGGAGGGAGATGACTGGTGATTGGCTCGCCAACAATTATACCTTTTCTAATGAACAGTGATTATTCATTGATTGATCCGTTGATATATTAAATCCATTGATTGATCCGTTCTTATATTAAATCCATTGATTGAAAAGCTAGTGAGCCCCTCCTCTCCCCCTTCCCTCGCAGATATGACTTTGTGGAGGTGGAGGACATGTCAGAGACCAGTACTATTGTCTGGGGGAGATGGTGTGGTCAGAGAGTCCCCCCTCGTCTTACCTCCAAAACCAACACCCTCAAAGTCTCCTTCAAGTCAGACGACTACTTCGTGGCCAAGCCTGGCTTCAAACTCCACTTTTCTCTACAGGTGAGTGAACRTCGGGATCTGACTGCATCTCATTCCACAAAGGTGTTGAAACGTAAAGACCCAAAGCTGGTGTTATAACGGCCAATGAATCTCTTATGTCATCCTTATGACAGTCTAATGTAGTCTGTATGACAGAGGGTTCAAGTATGGTGCTACCAAAATCCTTCCTGAGGTAACAAGCTGTGGGAATTAGATGACTAAACCCACTAACGTCTGTTTCCTTTGTAAGACTTCTAACTTGACAAAAGAGGAGGGAGAGGTGGAGGGAGACTGAGTATGTACTCTTTATAAAGCCCAGTCTGGATCAGAAGATTGGCTACGTCAGTAGTTGAATAGTGGAGGAGGATTTAGATGTGTAGATGTTCCCTTGGCTTTCAGACACATTACATTACTGAAGAGAGCAAGAGGTTTTTTATTTTGCCCTCTAAAGCATTTGACTTTAAACACACATTATCTCATACCACTCTGCACTCCTCTCCATTCTAAAATATCCTGAAAGTCTCTCTCACCTCTCTCTCTCTCCTCTCCATCTCTCCTCCCCCCTCACCTCTCTCTCTCCTCTCCATCTCTCCTCCCCCCTCATCTCTCTCCCGTCTCTTTCGCCTGGAGAGGTCGGCATATGTCCGTTATTATTCCTTCTCCACAGTGCCTCATGTTGTCCTTTTGTTCTTTGTTATTCCTTTGTCCTTGTGTGTAGCTGCCTGCTTTGTGTCCTCAGCACAGTGACACCCTGTGCGTGGGGGCGGGTGTGCGTGTGAGAAACCAACACACTTTCCCAGACAGGGAAGCTGCCATTAGATTGGCCTCCCAGTACCCACACACTTTCCCCTCCACCACCTCTAGGGCTGTAAGAGGCTTCATTTAACAGCTCTAATTTGTTCTGCCCTGCTGTATAGATAAGGTGGAGGAGGGAGAGAGAGAGGAAGGTAGAGAACAGGTGTCTCAGATCCTATCATGCTGACAGCTGATAACTCCTAAGGAACAAAGAGAGGGAGTTTGAGGAGAGAGAGAGAGAGAGAGAGAGCGAAGAGGGAGTTACGAGCGAGAGAGAGTCTAGTTCCTCCAAATCAGTCATTTGTCATCACAACCACAACACAACCACAGTACAACCAGGACGCAACCACAATACAACCATTACTCATCCATAATGCAACCATAACACATCCACAAACACAAAACAACATAACCACAATACAACCATAACCACAAAACAACCGTGCTTCTACACCTGCATTGCTTGCTGTTTGGGGTTTTAGCCTGGGTTTCTGTACAGCACTTTGAGATGTCAGCTGATGTAAGAAGGGCTATATAAATACATTTGATTTGATAACAAAACCACAATACGTCTTCTGCTTTAGCCCAAAACCTTCATTCGAAAAGTATTAAGACCCCTGGACTTTTTCCACATTTTGTTGTTACAGACCTAATTCTCTAAATAAATAAAAACATCCTCAAAATCGATCTAACCAACGATAGCCCATAAAACAAAGCCATAAAATGTTTTGGCTAATGATTACTTAAATATGTTTAATAAAACAATACCGTGTAATTTAACATAATTATTCAGACCATATCAGAACACTCAGAAAAAGTAGCTCAGGATGTGGCAGGATCCGTCTTTCCATCATGATCATCCTTAGAAGGTCAAATTAAATTCATTGAGACATTTGATTTGGAAAGTGCACCAACACCTGTCTAATATAAGTAGTCCCACAAAGTTGACAGTGGCATGTCAGAGCTATAATTCCTAAGCTCATGTGTGATTGATGCAAATGTTCGCAAGAGCTTCCTGAGACAGGATTATGTCGAGGCACAGATCCGGGGAAGGGGTTCAAAAAAATGTCTGCATCCTTAGAAGGTCCCCCCAAGAACACAGTGGCCCGCATTTATTCTTACAATGTGAAGAAGTTTGGAACGCAACCAAGCTCCTTCTTAGAGCTGGCACACCTCGTCACAACTGAGCAAGGTGGGAGAAGCACATTGGTCAGGGAGGTGACAAAGACCCGAAATGGTCACTCATGACTGAGCTTCCAGAGTTCCTGTGTGGAGGATGGGAGATCCAGAAGGACGACCATCTCTTGCCCGCAGCTTCACCAATCAGGCTATATGGCAAAGAGTGGCGCAGATGGAAGCCACTCCTCAGTAAAAGGCACATGACAGCCTGCTTGGAGTTTGCCAAAAGGCACCTAAAGACTCTCAGACAATGAGAAACAAGATTCTCTKGTCTGATGAAACCAAGATTGAACTCTTTGGCCTGAATGCCAAGCGTCACATCTGGAGGAAACCTGGCATCATCCCTACGGTGAAGCATGGTGGTGGCAGCATCATGTTGTGGGGATTTTTTTCAGCGGTAGGGACTCGAAGACTAGTCAGAATTGAGGAAAAGATGATCGGAGCAAAGTACAGAGAGACCATTGATGAAAACCTGCTCCCACCAGGACAACAACCCTAAGCACACAGCCAAGACAACGCAGAAGTGGATTCGGGACAAGACTCTGAATGTTCTTGAGTGGCCCAGCCAGAGCACGGACTTGAACCTCTTCGAACATCTCTGGAGAGATCTGAAAATAGCTGTGCAGCAACGCTCCCCATCCAACCTGACAGAGCTTGAGAGTATCTGCAGAGGAGAATGGGAGAAACTCCCCAAATACAGGTGTGCCAAGCTTGTAGTGTCATACCCAAGACTCGAGGCTTTAATCGCTGCCAAAGGTGCTTCAACAAAGTACTGAGTAAAGGGTCTGAATACTTATGTAAATGTCATATTTCAAATATTATGGGCTATTTCCATTATGGAGTATTGTGTGTAGATTGATGATGGGGGAAAAAATTCATCAATTTTGGAAAAAGGCTGTAACGCAAGAAAATGTGGAAAAAGTCAAGAGGTCTGAATACGTTCCGAATGCACTGTTCACACACATGTACACGCACATGCACATGCACACGCATACACAACAACACMATGCAATAACATGACCATGACTGAATGCTGTAGTGCTTTTCTTAACGAGGAATCCTCTAGAACCAGTGATTCAGGCTCAGTGAATTTAGGCTCCTGAGTGGCGCAGCAGTCTAAGGCACTGCATCTCAGTGCTAGAGGTGTTACTACAGACACCCTGGTTCGATTCCAGGCTGTCTCACAACCGGCCGTGATTGGGAGTCTCATAGGTTGGCGCGCAATTGGCCCAGCATTGTCCGGGTTTGGCTGGTGTAGGCAGTCATTGTAAAWAATACTTTTTTTCTTAACTGACTTGCTTAGATAAAACAATTGTGGAGTTCCTCTGAACAGCAGATCCATCCAGGCAGGAATATGATCCAGGAACTCTACTCTGTTCCCGGAGACTCCCAGATGTTGCCAGGCTCTGCAGCTAYTCTGGAACCCATTGAGGTTTTCCCATAAATACATAAATAGATATTCCCAGAAACCAACACTGTCTGTGGCAAAGCGATACCATTAATCTCCTACAGAAAGAACATGTCTGAGAGGAAGTGTTACAGACACATTATTAGTAGCAGGTGCATGGAAACACAAGTCAATTATGGCAATACACRTTTTTATTGCAATATCTCTTATTTGTTGTTTCACCCTGAAAGCACTACTTCCCTTCTTACCCTGTGACCATCTGAAAACGTTTCTACCCAGGAGGACCTAGTCTAATCTGCCACGACTCTCCCAGCTACCAGACATGGTTTCGTGTCCCTGTTGACCTGCTCTCTTAAGGCACTGTAAACTGTTCTYCCTATTAAAAGTCCCAGGTGCGYGTGTGGCTTTAGCCCAGCTGTCCCTGCATTCCCCTCTGAAGCACAGGACTGTGGGACAGTTTACTGAATCTGACGGCTTATTGCCTAATAMGGTCAGATGCTAACTGAGATACACATCTGGGGCTGCTGCAGGGGCCACACACACACACACTACTCATGTATGAGCCTCATAGCAATGAGGAAGTCGAAGCTCAATACCCCAGCTGTGTRTGAAGTCAGAGGGRTTCCTGTCAAAACACAGTGTGTATCTGTGGGTTGCACACGAGAAACGGATGCTATAAAACAAAATATTAGTCACTAAACTTTTTAAGTCATCTCTGATTTCATATGACACACCCACACATACATTCAAAGGCTCAGGCATAATATAGACACACACACACACACACACACAGCATGCACAAATACAGTATAACACACACACATGCATTTGCAGACTCATACATAACATGAACACACACACACACACACACACACAGAGTACACATAGTTTTTAAGTGGGTTCAGACTGCATGTTATGCAGATGTATAGTTGTTCCCTCAGGTTCACTATGAACTTAACAGAGCTGAAGTAAACAGGCTCTATGAACTGCAGAGTGTGTTTTTAGGAGAGCCTTTACCCATTACATAGAATATCAACCAGCGGCAGTTGCACATSTGCAAGGGGTGTGTTCACAAGTCACTTTTCACAAACAGTGAGTGTGGTATCTCTCCTCTACATAGAGCACTTCATCTCTCTGTGTCTGATGAAGGGGTCTGTGAGGAGGACAGGGCCCAGATTCACAAAACCTTCTTAAGAACACATTTCTTCTTAACTGTTATTTTGTTCTTCACTATAGACTTATGAATAAAGTTAAGTTGTTATTCCTCAAATTTATTGGAAATRTTCTTGCGTTATTTCTTATGTTTCTCCTTAAGCCAACAGTTAAGAAGGAATTACATTCTTGAAAATTAAGCTTTTGGATTTGTTCTTGCAGATGTTCTTAATCCAAGAATTGGCAATTACTTGGTTAAAACTCGGGCAGTGAGAGAAAAAGCTCGTGAGAAAGAAATTGAAGCTGGTTAATTTCAACTCTCACAAACCGTTTCAATCTGCAAGTTTTCATGTACATTGATTACTTTAAACACCAATAACTTGTTTTTAGACCGAAAGATATTTGCACGAATGTTTGTAAGAAAAATTCAAAATCTAAAGTGATCTTTTATAGGTGAGGGTAGAATTGCCACTTACGAACCGATCTTTATGAACTCTCTATACAAATTGTAAGCATTTCTCTTCTTAAGAAGCTTCTTAAACCGTTAAGGATTCAGACCCTTTTTTTTTCTAATTTTCGCCTAAAAGGACATACCCAAAATCTAACGCCTGTAGCTCAGGACCTGAAGCAAGGATATGCATAATCATGATCCCTTTGAAAAGAAATACTTTGAAGTTTGTGGAAATGTTAAAATTAATGTCGAAGAATTTAACTTCTTCTAAGGGAGGGGGGCAGGCATTCGAAATTTTGAGATGAAATGCATGCCCAAATTAAACTGCCTGCTTTTGGTCCCAGAATATATGATTAGCCAGGATAATAAATGGTAGAATTTGGATAGAAAAACACTCTAAAGTTTTCCAAAAACTGTTAAATAATGTCTGTGAGTATAACAGAACTGAAATTGGCAGGTGAAAAATCTGAGAAAAATCCATTCAGGAAGTATTTCTTTTTTTGGTTTTGTAGTTTTCTATTCAATGCCATTACAGTATCCATTAACTTAGGACTCAAATTGCAATTTCTATGCCTTCCACTAGATGTCAACAGTCCTTTAGAAATTGTTTCAGGCTTGTATCTCTGAAAAACTGAGGAAGTAGAGAGATGTTCGTTATGAGTGGACCCTAAAGTGTCACAAGAAGCTTTTCAAATGCGCGAGGACCGTGAGAGTGCCTTTTCTTGTTTACCTTTTAAATTGACAACGTTATTGTCCGCTTGAAATATTATCTGATTCTTTGGCTAAAAAACCTAACCTGAGGATGGTGAATGAATTAAACATTCGCGGTTTGAACATGAGTTTTCTATGGAAGCTTTAGCGGTATACAATATTAGATGTTTTTCTGATCTGCCCTGTTTTGACTCCAGCGAGAGACTATTGAGCCTGTGGATCTTTATTCCTGAGAGAAGACAAATGGAGCGATGTTACAAGGAAACTGAGGTTTTTGGACTATAAAGAGACTTTATCGAACAAAAGGAACATTTAACTTGAGTAGAGATGAGTATGTCTGCTGAGTGCAACCATATGAAGATCATCAAAGGTAAGGGATTCATTTTATCTCTATTTCTGACTTGTGTAACTGTTCTACTTGGCTGGTTACTGTTTGTAATTAATTGTTTAGTGGGCTATGTTCTCAAATAATCGTAAGGTATGCTTTCGCCGTAAAGCATTTTTTAAATCTGACACCGTGGCTGGATTCACAAGAAGTTCATCTTTAAACATATATAAAATATGTTTTGTTTTCTGAATTCTTATAATGAGTATTTCTGTATTTGAATTTGGCGCCCAGCAGTTTCACTGGCTGTTGAAGAGGTGGGACGCTAATGTCTCACGTACCCAAGAGAGGATAACACATTAGATCTGGTAAAATATAATAATGAAATGCAAGCGAAAGGCCACAATGTATTATTCCAGTTTGGGTGCAATTTAGATTTCGGCCTCTAGACAGCAGAAGTGTATGTGCAAAGTTTTAGACTGATCCAATGAACCATTGCAGTTCTGTTCAAAATGTTGTATCAAGTCTGCCCAAATGTGCCTAATTGGTTTATTGATACATTTTCAAGTTCATAACTGTGCACTCTCCTCAAACAATATAATATAGCATTATTTCACTGTAATAGCTACTGTAAATTGGACAGTGCAGTTAGATTAATAATAATTTAAGCGTTCTGCCCATATCAGATATGTCTATGTCCTGGGAAATGTTCTTGTTACTTCCAACCTCATGCTAATCACATTAGCGCACTTTAGCTCAACTGTCCCATGGGGGGAGGCGGGGGGTCACAGATCCCGTAGAGGTTAAGTTATTGTGTAAGAAGTGTTGTGTGAATCTGGGCCCAAGAGAGGAACACTGCTCAACCATTAGGGACTGTCTGTGAACCTTTCTCAGCAGCTTTGTGACAAACTCCCATTAGCACAATGTTAGACAGATGAATGCTAATCCAACACAGACAGACAAGTCCTGACCAGCCCCCGATACCATCACCTGGAATTCAACCAGGGATTATCCTGATGTTCTGACAGGAGTTATGTAAACGCACCAGAATAACCCAAATCCCACTCCTTCATTCTCTCTCTCCTTCCTTCCTCCAGGATGATTCTCTTCCTACAGCATCGAAGACTAACTGGGAGGCTGTGACCCTGATGGTGAGTTGGACATGCAAGCATGCTCAACACAAACACACACACACACACCTACCTGTGTTTGAACCTCACAGCCCTTTTGTCAGACCCCCTAACCCTCCTGATCAGCAGCAGGAGAAACTCCTGGTCCCAGCCTGGAGACAGATAGAGGGCTCTAGTGCCCAGTCGTTAGGCTGATTTTAAAAGGTCAAGGTTGTCCCCTGACCTTTGTAAACCTTTCACATGCACAGTCAGAGGGCAGCTCAGATACTGGTGCTGAGCATTCCATAGACTCACACACAGACAGACACACTAGAAGGCTCTCAAAGACTAAAGAAGACCTTGTGTCCCTGCTCAGAACTTTTGACCCCCTCCTCCTTCTCCACCCCTCATCCAGGAGGACAGTCTGTCAGTGTTGGCTCCAGCGGTGACTGATGTTCCTCTGACAGCAGCAGCGTTGGACCAGACCATAGCATCCTTCAACACAGTGGAGCAGCTACTCCGCCACCTCAACCCTGGCAGCTGGAGACAGGACCTGGACAGCTTGTACAGAGGACGGCCATGTACAGACCCCGGGCCTACCAGCCCAGCAGACAAACAAGAGTAATAACATACTGGACACACACACAGACACAAACACACACACAACACACACACACACACACACACACACACACACACAACACCCACACACACACACACCACACACACACACACACAGGTGCTTACACACACAAAGAAAAACCATTTCAAAGGAGTACATATTGTGGTCTGTGCTTCAGTGAAGGGAGCCGTTTCTTAGTCAGCCAGTAGAAAACCTTCAAGGTGACCTTGGGAAAATGAGAGAAGGTAAATGTTCTCCCAGCTCTTTAGAGAGACTGGGGCTTCACGGCGAGCGTGTGTGTGTTTGTTGGTGTGTGTGTAGTGGGGGGAAGATGTGTGAGGTTTCTCTGTTGCTGCTTGTTGTAGTTGGTCAAAGGTTCACGTGTATCTTTCCTCCCTCTCAGAGACAACACATGTGATGTGTCAAACACTGTGTTCAACAGACTGGACCAGACACAACACTATGTTCAACAGACTGGACCAGACACATCACTGTGTTCAACAGACTGACCAGACACATCACAAATTTGTTCAACAGACTGGACCAGACCACATCACATCACTGTGTTCAACAGACTGGACCAGACACATCACAACACTGTTTAACAGACTGGACCAGACACATCACTGTGTTCAACATACTGGACCAGGCACATCACTGTGTTCAACAGACTGGACCAGGCACATCACTACACTGTGTTCAACAGACTGGACCAGAACATCACTACACTGTGTTCAACAGACTGGACCAGGCACATCACTGTGTTCAACAGACTGGACCAGGCAATCACTGTGTTCAACAGACTGGACCAGGCACATCACTGTGTTCAACAGACTGGACCAGACACATCACTGTGTTCAACAGACTGGACCAGACACATCACTGTGTTCAACAGACTGGACCAGACACATCACTGTGTTCAACAGACTGGACCAGACACATCACTGTGTTCAACAGACTGGACCAGACACATCACTGTGTTCACACAGACTGGACCAGACACATCACTACACTGTGTTCAACAGACTTAACCAGATACATCACTACACTGTGTTACAGACTGGACCAGACACATCACTGTGTTCAACGACTGGACCAGACATCACTACACTGTGTTCAACAGGCTGGACCAAGACACATCACTGTGTTCAACAGACTGGACCAGACACATCACTGTGTTCAACAGACTGGACCAGACACATCACTGTGTTCAACAGACTGGACAGACACATCACTACACTGTGTTCAACAGACTTAACCAGATACATCACTACACGTGTTCACAGACTGGACCAGACACATCACTGTGTTCAACAGACTGGACAGACACATCACTACACTGTGTTCAACAGGCTGGACCAGACACATCACTGTGTTCAACAGACTGGACCAGACACATGACTGTGTTACAGACTGGACCAGAACACATGACTGTGTTCAACAGACTGGACCCGACGCATCACTGTGTTAAACAGACTGGACCAGCACCATCACTGTGTTAAACAGACTTAACCAGATACGTCACTACACTATGTTAAACAGACTGACCAGACACATGACTGTGTTAAACAGACTGGACCAGACACATCACTGTGTTAAACAGACTTAACCAGATACGTCACTACACTGTGTTCAACAGACTGGACCAGACACATCACATCACTGTGTTCAACAGACTGGACCAGACACATCACTACAACTGTGTTCAACAGGCTGGACCAGACGCATCACTGTGTTCAACAGGCTGGACCAGACACATCACTGTGTTCAACAGACTGGACCAGACACATCACTACTGTGTTCAACAGGCTGGACCATACGCATCACTGTGTTCAACAGGCTGGACCAGACACATCACTGTGTTAAACAGACTGGACCAGACACTCACTGTGTTAAACACTGAACCAGACACATCACTGTGTTAAACAGACTGGACCAGACACATCACTGTGTTAACCAGACTGGACCAGACACATCACTGTGTTAAACATACTGGACCAGACACATCACTGTGTTAAACATACTGGACCAGACACATCACTACACAGTGTTCAACAGACTGGACCAGACACATGACTGTGTTCAACAGGCTGGACCAGACACTCACTGTGTTAAACATACTGGACCAGACACATCACTACAACGTGTTCAACAGACTGGACCAGACACATCACTGTGTTCAACAGACTGGACCAGACACATGACTGTGTTCAACAGACTGGACCAGACACATCACTGTGTTCAACACAACTGGACCAGACGAATCACTGTGTTCAACAGACTGGACCAGACACATGACTGTGTTATTAAACAGACTGGACCAGACACATCACTACACAGTGTTCAACAGACTGGACAGACACATCACTGTGTTAAACAGACTGGACCAGACACATGACTGTGTTAAACAGACTGGACCAGACACATCACTGTGTTCAACAGACTGGACCAGACACATCACTGTGTTCAACAGACTGGACCAGACACATCACTGTGTTCAACAGACTGGACCAGACACATCACTGTGTTCACAGACTGGACCAGACACATCACATCACTGTGTTCAACGACTGGACCAGACACATCACATCACTGTGTTCAACAGACTGGACCAGACACATCACTGTTTTCAACAGACTTACCAGATACATCACTTGTTCAACAGACTGGACCAGACACATCACTGTGTTAACAGACTTAACCAGATACATCACTACACTGTTTTCAACAGACTGGACCAGACACATCACTGTGTTCAACAGCTGGACCAGACACATCACTGTGTTCAACAGACTGGACCAGACACATACTGTGTTCAACAGGCTGGACCAGACAACTCACATCACTGTGTTCAACAGGCTGGACCAGACACATCACATCACTGTGTTCACAGACTGGACCAGACACATACTACACTGTGTTAACAGACTGGACCAGACACATCACATCACTGTGTTCAACAGGCTGGACCACACACATCACATCACTGCGTTCAACAGACTGACCAGACACATCACTGTGTTCAACAGACTGGACCAGACACATCACTACACTGTGTTCACACGACTTAAAGATCATCACTACACTGTGTTCAACAGACTGGACCAGACACATCACTACACTGTGTTCAACAGGCTGGACCAGACACATCACTGTGTTCAACAGACTGGACCAGACACATGACTGTGTTAAACAGACTGGACCAGACACATGACTGTGTTCAACAGACTGGACCAGACACATGACTGTGTTCAACAGACTGGACCGACGCATCACTGTGTTAAACAGACTGGACCAGACACATCACTGTGTTAAACAGACTTAACCAGATACGTCACTACACTATGTTCAACAGACTGGACCAGACACATGACTGTGTTAAACAGACTGGACGCAGACACATGACTGTGTAACGACTGATCAGAACATGATGTTTAACAGACTGGACCAGACACATCACTGTGTTAAACATACTGGACCAGACACATCACTACACAGTGTTCAACAGACTGGACCAGACACATGACTGTGTTCAACAGGCTGGACAGACACATCACTGTGTTAAACATACTGGACCAGACACATCACTACACAGTGTTCAACAGACTGGACCAGACACATCACTGTGTTCACAGACTGGACCAGACACATGACTGTGTTCAACAGACTGGACCAGACACATCACTGTGTTCAACACACTGGACCAGACGCATCACTGTGTTCAACAGACTGGACCAGAACACATGACTGTGTTATTAAAACAGACTGGACCAGACACATCACTAACACGTGTTCAACAGACTGGACCAGACACATCACTGTGTTAAACAGACTGGACCAGACACATGACTTGTGTTAAACAGACTGGACCAGACACATCACTGTGTTCAACAGACTGGACCAGACACATCACTGTGTTCAACAGACTGGACCAGACACATCACTGTGTTCAACAGACTGGACCAGACACATCACTGTGTTCAACAGACTGGACCAGACACATCACATCATGTGTTCAACAGACTGGACCAGACACATCACATCACTGTGTTCAACAGACTGGACCAGACACATCACTGTTCAACAGACTTAACCAGATACATCACTACACTGTTTTCAACAGACTGGACCAGACACATCACTGTGTTCAACAGGCTGGACCAGACACATCACTGTGTTCAACAGACTGGACCAGACACATCACTGTGTTCAACAGGCTGGACCAGACACATCACATCACTGTGTTCAACAGGCTGGACCAGACACATCACCACTGTGTTCAACAGACTGGACCAGACACATCATACACTGTGTTAAACAGACTGGACCAGACACATCACATCACTGTGTTCA
>NW_019943617.1:79492-101617 GCF_002910315.2 Salvelinus sp. IW2-2015
GGGCCTCCTCCACACTCCACTGCTACAAGGGAAACCTTGTCCTTCGGCAGCAGCGGTTCAAGGGAGCACCACGCTTAGAAGGCCCCGTCAAAACCTCCTGTAGTACGAGGCCAGGCCCAGGAACTCTTCAGCGACGCTGGTCGGTGGGGGTGGGCCAGGCTCTGACAGCCCCCACCTTGTCCTCCATGGTGCTGATCCCCTCCTTCCCCACTCGGTGGCCCAAGAAGGACACCTTCTCTCCTCATGAAGTGCACTTCTCGGGGTGGAGCTTCAGACCTGCGGCAGCCACCTCTCTCCAGCACACGCCGTAGCGCCACCAGGGCTGACGTGGAAGAGGCTGCCATGGGCCAGGAGGTCATCGAGGTATACCAGACACTGCTTTCGGGGATGCCATCCAGCAACCCTGTCCATCAAACGCTTAAAAGTAGCTGGAGCGTTGCCACAGGCCAAAGCACAGACCTTGATACTGCCAGTGTCCTCTGTAGTGGAAACGCAAGTTTGCCTGGCCTTGGGAGAGGGGCACTCTGCCATAGCCACTGCGGAGGTCTATCAGTGGGGAGAACCAGGAGGACCCCTGATAAGAGAATTTTGTTCTCCAGGTTCATAAAACCCAATTTAATATATTACTCCAGTCTGCAAACCAGATTTTGTAAGATCCTGGTGAATGAAACAGAACGGAGGCCCAGCTAAATAGTCAAAAAGGTTTATTCACGGGAACGTTCTCAAGTCAAGAATACAAACAATTCATTTATACTGACCTTCTCATGCCCACACATTCAACACAACAGACGCACACACATACACCTACACCACATAAACACCAAACAGACGCACACACATAGCACACAAAGCCAGACGCACAACGATGTCCTGCTACCCAGCCGCCAGAGATTAGTGACCTTGTCCTTGAGACATACTCCCTGTTCTCTCGTCCCAAATCTCTAGTCAGGTCGGCACCAAGCTCAGACAGTCTGTGTTACTTACACCTACACACATTTATTGATTATGATTTTTATACATTCTAATCACTTCCATACAATTATATGTTTCAGGGTGGAATATTCTAGTCATTCAATGAACAGATAATTCTCACCTATCAACCCCCTAACCAGGTCCAGCGACTCATCGATACGTGGTATGGGGTATGAGTCCTTCCTGGTACCTCATTCAGCCGCCTGTAGTCTGCACAGAACCTCAGCTTGCCCCCCTTCTTCGGAACCATGGACGACTGGCGCCGCCCAGGGGCTGTCTGAGGGCCAATGAAGTCTGCCCACTGCATCTCCAACACAGCCCTTGTCTGCCGCCTCCTGGCGTGCCAGCGGGATACGGCGGGGACGCATCTTGATGGGTCGAGCATCACCTGTCGATCTACCAGCTGCACCGATGAGTCTGACCCACCTCTTCCTCACTCAGCACAAAGCTGTCTCTGAATTCAAACAGCAACTGCCACAACCGTTCCTGCTGCTCGGGGTCAAGACCAACACAGTTCCTCCCCCATATCTCCCTCACTGCAGACAGTGTCCTTTCCTCTCCCACCTGGGAGTAGCTGGCTGGGGGGCGCGGCCCGGGCTCACAGAGGGCTGTGTCGTGGAGGTAGCTGGGGGAATGTAACACACAGCCGTAGGTGACAGGGGGCTGGGGAAAAGTCACACACAGAGTGGGGGGGGGGGGGCAGCCATGAGTCTCTGCTGCTTTAACTGTTGGAGTAAAGAGTCTGTTGGGTTGAGTGAATGTGACACTAGGGGGGGGGCATGGTGACTTCCGGCCCTCCCTGGAAGTTCAGTGTCCCCCATTTGGGTCTAACTGGCAGCCTGTGTTCCTAAGAAAGTCCAACCCCAGTATACAAGGGTCCTGAACAGCCGCCACCCACACAGGAGGATGCACAGACCTGCCCCTACTGTCAGAGTCATTATTCCCTTCCCTTTCATGGGTGCCAGCTCACCTGTGACTGTGCGGAGCTGCACAGTTGTGGGCTCACACTGAGTCCAACCTGGCACAATATCTGGCCTCACCAGGGTTACTGTGGACCCAGTGACCACCAGGGCAGAGCAGGGCACCCCCTCCACAGTGACGGGGACATGACAAAAGTCCCCAACACAGTTCCGGCCCATCACAACAACAGGCTCCATCCGCTTGCCCTCGTCTGCTTCTGGGGGAAGTGGAGCCTTGCTTCCCCGTCTGTGCCGGTGGGCTCCTCCTGAAGAAGATGGTGGTTGGGATAGAAAGCCAGGGGTCCGCACTACCCGGTCTATGCGGACCCAGAGCCGTTTCCGTGAGCTCTGGGGGACATGGGGCAATCCCGGCGCAGATGACCTGGCTGGCCACAACACCAGCAGACCCCGRGACCAGGGCGTGTGTTTTGTGCCGCCTGTAGCGACACAGCACRAATGAGTTCTGTCATTTCAGCCACCCATGCASGCTTTTCTGGCTCCGGGCTGCTCTGCCCCCCAGCTTGCACAGAGGGTCTGTCTCCCTGCACCCCCACCAAAGCCCCAGCTGAAGCCCCAGCCCACACCAGCTCCCTCTCCAAGGCTATCTGCAATGACTCAGGATGAGCCAGCGCAGCTCCGTAGGAGAGAGCGCCTGTATGAGCTGATCCAGTGCTAGCTCGCTCTGCACGGAGGGGGGTATGTGAGCATATGCCCGCCGAGAGAGGCTCTCAATGTCATTAGCTAGCACCCGTAGAGGCTCTCCAGGCTGCYTGCRTCTATTACTCAGTTCGGAGCGCAGTAGCCCGGGCTGTACACACTGTCCATAGCGCCTCCTCAGTGCTCCCACTAAAGCACCATAATCACGTCTGTCCTCGGGGCTAATCAATATCAAACAGGCCAGAGCATCATCCGTGAGGCATAAAGCCAACTGCAGTGCCCTATCTTCATTCGACCACCCCCTAAAATGAGCTAACAGTTCAAACTGAGCATGAAAAGCTTCCCAATCCGCCTTACCGGAATACTTTGGGGTCTTAACAGCTACGGACGCAGCCGGGAACTGGGCGCCGCCATATTTACCCTTCTTTTTCAAAACCTCTGCAATCCACCCTGGCATGCTGTCAATTAACTTCTCTAGGGTAGGGGGCAGCATTCGGAATTTTGGATGAAAAGCATGCCCAAATTAAACTGCCTGCTTCTCGGGCCCAGAAGATATGATATGCATATAACTGGTAGATTTGGATAGAAAACACTCAAACGTTTCCAAAACTGTTAAAATAGTGTCTGTGAGTATAACATAACTGATTTGGCAGGCGAAAACCTGAGAAAATCAATTCGGGAAGTAGTTTTCTTTTTGGTTTTGTAGTTTTCTATTCAATGCCATTACAGTATCCATTGACTTAGGACTCAAATTGCAGTTCCTATGCCTTCCACTAGATGTCAACAGTCTTTAGAAAGTGTTTCAGGCTTGTATTCTGAAAAATGAGGAAGTAAGAGCAGTCTGAATGAGTGGACCCTAAAGTGTCACAGAGCTTTTTCATGCGCGCGACCGAGAGAGTACCTTTCTTGTTTACCTTTTATATTGACGACGTTATTGTCCGGTTGAAATATTATCGATTACTAAGGCTAAAAACAACCTGAGGATTGAATATAAACATCGTTTGACAAGTTTCTATGAACTTTACGGATACAATTTGAACATTTATTGAGTAAATGAATGTCTGCTGAGTGCAACCATATRAAGATCATCAAAGGTAAGGGATTAATTTTATCTCTATTTCTGATTTGTGTAACTCTTCTACTTGGCTGGTTACTGTTTGTAGTGATTGGTCTGCTGGGCTATGTTCTCAAATAATCGTAAGGTATGCTTTCGCCGTAAAGCATTTTTTAAATCTGACACCGTGGTTGGATTCACAATAAGTTCATCTTTAAACCTATGTAAAATATGTTTTGTTTTCTGAATTTTAAAAATGAGTATTCTGTATTTGAATTTGGCGCCCAGCAGTTTCACTGGCTGTTGTTGAGGTGGGACGCTAACGTCTCACGTACCCAAGAGAGGTTAACTTCTGGGCCTCATCCTGACTGATGGCAGCCCATTCTTGCAAATCAATGCTTGGAGTTTGTCAGAATTTGTGGTGTTTTGTTTGTCCACCCGCCTCTTGAGGATTACCACAAGTTCTCAATGGGATTAAGGTCTGGGGATTTTCCTGGCCATGGACCCAAAATATCGATGTTTTGTTCCCCGATCCACTTAGTTATCACTTTTGCCTTATGGCAAGGTGCTCCATCATGCTGGAAAAGGCATTGTTCGTCACCAAACTGTTCCTGGATGGTTGGGAGAAGTTGCTCTCGGAGGAAGTGTTGGTACCATTCTTTTATTCATGGCTGTGTTCTTAGGCAAWATTGTGAGTGAGCCCACTCCCTTGGATGAGAAGCAACCCCACACATGAATGGTCTCAAGATGCTTTACTGTTGGCATGACACAGGACTGATGGTAGCGCTCACCTTGTCTTCTCCGGGCAAGCTTTTTTCCGGATGCACCAAACAATAGGAAAGGGGATTCATCAGAGAAAATGACTTTACCCCAGTCCTCAGCAGTCCAATCCCTGTACCTTTTGCAGAATATCAGTCTGTCCCTGATGTTTTTCCTGGAGGGAAGTGGCTTCTTTGCTGCCCTTCTTGACACCAGGCCATCCTCCAAAAGTCTTCGCCTCACTGTGCGTGCAGATGCACTCACGCCTGCTGCCATTCCTGAGCAAGCTCTGTACTGGTGGTGCCCCGATCCCGCAGCTGAATCAAATTTAGGAGACGGTCCTGGCGCTTGCTGGACTTTCTTGGGCGCCCTGAAGCCTTCTTCACAACAATTGAACCACTCTCCTTAAAGTTCTTGATGATCCGATAAATGGTTGATTTAGGTGCAATCTTACTGGCAGCAATATCCTTGCCCGTGAAGCCCTTTTTGTGCAAAGCAATGATGACGGCACGTGTTCCCTTGCAGGTAACCATGGTTGACAGAGGAAGAACAATGATTCCAAGCACCACCCCTCCTTTTGAAGCTTTCCAGTCTGTTAATCAAACTCAATCAGCATGACAGAGGGATCTCCAGCCTTGTCCTCGTCAACATTCACACCTGTGTTAACGAGAGAATCACTGACATATGTCAGCTGGTCTTTTGTGCAGGGCTGAAATGCAGTGGAAATGTTTTTGGGGATTCAGTCATTTGCATGGCAAAGAGGGACTTTGCAATTAATTGCAATTCATCTGATCACTCTTCATAACATTCTGGAGCATATGCAAATTGCCATCATACAAACTGAGGCAGTACTGTTTGCAAGTTGTCATCAAGGCAAAAGGTGGCTATTTGAAGAATCTCAAATATAAAATATAAACTCAGCAAAAAAATAAATGTACCTTTTTCAGGATCCAAATAACTTCACAGATCTTTCATTGTAAAGGGTTTAAACACTGTTTCCCATGCTTGTTCAATGAACAATAAACAATTAATGAACATGCACCTGTGGAACAGTCGTTAAGACACTAACAGCTTAGACGGTAGGAAATTAAGGTCACAGTTATGAAAACTTAGGACACTAAAGAGGCCTTTCTACTGACTACTGAAAAACACCAAAGAAAGATGCCCAGGGTCCCTGCTCATGTGTGTGAACGTGCCTTAGACATGCTGCAAGTGGCCAGGGCAATAAATTGCAATGTCCGTACTGTGAGACGCCTAAAACAGCGCTACAGGGAGACAGGACGGACAGCTGATCGTCCTCGCAGTGGCAGACCACGTGTAACAACAACTGCACAGGATCGGTACATCTGAACATCAACCTGCGGGACAGGTACACGATGGCAACAACACAACTGCCGAGTTACACCAGGAATGCACAATCCCTCCACCAGTGCTCAGACTGTCCACAATAGGCTGAGAGAGGCTGGACTGAGGCTTGTAGGCGTGTTGTAAGGCAGGTCTCACCAGACATCACGGCAACAACGTCGCCTATGGGCACAAACCACCGTCGCTGAAAAGACAAGACTGGCAAAAAGTGCTCTTCACTGACGAGTCGCGCGTTTTGTCTCACCAGGGGTGATGGTCGGATTCGCGTTTATTGTCGAAGGAATGAGCGTTACACTGAGGCGCTGTACTCTGGAACGGGATCGATTTGGAAGGTGGAGGGTCCATCATGGTCTGGGCGGTATGTCACAGCATCATCGGACTGAGCTTGTTGTCATTGCAGGCAATCTCAACGCTGTGCGTTACAGGGAAGACATCCTCCTCCCTCATGTGATACCCTTCCTGCAGGCTCATCCTGACATGACCCTCCAGCATGAAATGCCACCAGCCATACTGCTCGTTCTGTGCGTGATTTCCTGCAGACAGGAATGTCAGTGTTCTTGCCATGGCCAGCGAAGAGCCCGGATCTCAATCCCATTGAGCACGTCTGAGACCTGTTGGATCGGAGGGTGAGGGCTAGGGCCATTCCCTCCAGAAATGTCCGGGAACTTGCAGGTGCCTTGGTGGAAGAGTGGGGTAACATCTCACAGCAAGAACTGGCAAATCTGGTGCTGTCCATGAGGAGGAGATGCACTGCAGTACTTAATGCAGCTGGTGGCCACACCAGATACTGACTGTTACTTTTGATTTTAACCCCCCCTTTGTTCAGGGACACATTATTCAATTTCTGTTAGTCACATGTCTGTGGAACTTGTTCAGTTTATGTCTTCTTGTTGAATGTTGTTATGTTCATAAAAATATTTACACATGTTAAGTTTGCTGAAAATAAATGCAGTTGACAGTGAGAGGACGTTTCTTTTTTTGCTGAGTTTATTTGTTGAACACTTTTTGGTTACTACATGATTCCATATGTGTCATTTCATAGTTTTGATGTCACTATTATTGTACAATGTAGAAAATAGTAAAAATAAAGAAAAACCCTTGAATGAGTAGGTGTGTCCTAACTTTTGACTGGTACTGTATATATTTACAACCATCATGCTGTTAGCAAGAAAGTTAGGAGTTAAGTAAAAAATAGATTTCTAAAATGTAACAAACTTAGTCTGTTTTTGCTATATATACTGTATATTCAGATTTTCACATAAAATATTTTAAACTCCTGAAAAGTTCCATATTGGATAACGTAGCATGATTATAAAACATATAAAGCCAATAAATCCTTAACTCAGCACCAGTGCAGTAGCTTTAACTTCTACAGCGCTATGTTTTTTACCAATTGATTGTGAAAGTAACAAAGGAAACGGCTCAGCGAAATGGCTCGGTCACTTGACTGTCATTAACTATTCTTGAGGTAGCGTGGGTGTAAGGAAGACCAAAGTACAAGTGCAGGGTCAGCTTGTACTTTGTCAGCTTGGTTATAGGGCTGGTTATAGGGCTGGGGTGAGAGTCCATAGAGCCGATGCTAACAGAGCAAAGTCAGGACCAGTGTTAGTACCAGACCCAGACCAGGACAGGGCAGGTGGTGAGAGGCCAGGCCTGTGGCCCCACTGTCCAGCTGTAACTGGTACTGCACCAGGGTCCGGTGGTAGCCCCTCTCCTCAGACACACAGCTGTATGTTCCCTGCTGCTCAGGGCCCATGCTCTCTATTAGCAGGAGACACTGGTGCTCTGACCCTGTGGAGATGCACGGTGTTGCTGTGGTGTTGCCATGGTGCCTCCAGCTGTACTCAGCGTGGCTGGACAAGGTTGGGCAATGGAGGAAGTACTTTGAAGATTGAGAAACTCTGATTCCATCTGCAGCGTAACCTGATGACCTTAGAAAGTAAACTAAGAGCAAAACATAGCTTTTTAGACTTCCATAGCTAACCATTGTGGATGGTTTCCATCCTTTACTATAGTAGATGGTCATAATAAATGGTTTTGTATTTATACAAGGATGGCTGTAACACTACACACCTTTACTTGCAGTAACTCCTCTGGATATGTTGCTGCATACCTGATGGTTCCCGTTCTCCACATCCTGAATTGTATTACTGTATAAAGACAAGCACATACGAGTTAAGGAGTCTCAACCAGAAACTCAAACAGCAAATAGTGAATGTCTCTTTTCTCTCAGAGGTTGCTCATTCCTGTCTATGGGACAGTAGAGTGTCTACCTTGTGGTTGGCAGTGATAGTTATTTGAAACTGCAAAGATGAACTGAAAACACATGGTATCACACCAACAGAGCATAGAGCATTTGACTACACAACAGGTAGTGTGTAGTATCGTGTGTGTGTAGCATGTGTGCATGTGTTGGGGAAGTGTAGAGGAGGAAGTGTAGTATACTTTTAACAGCAGGTGAGGATCAGAGTGAGGAAGTGAGAACTTTTTCCACTGACACACACTGCAGACAGACTTGTATGTTACGTTTAATCAAATGAAGTATATTTTGTTTGCTTTTATGGCCTCTATCTGACACCATATTTGTTTGAAGTATATTTTGTTTGTTTTCATGGCCTCATCTGACACCACATTTGTTTGAAAAGGGCCATGTTTGTTTACATAATTCTGGAAAAACTGGCTCTGGCCATGTTGAGCTGAACTGATGGAAAATAAGGTCTAGCATAATGGCCAAAATAATGCACCACTCTATATTAGCATTTTTGACAAACACTATGAAGTGTTCCAAATAAACTGTATAAGGCTGACAGGAAACCGCAGAGAGGAAACCATTAATGAAAAATCTATTTTTGAATCACTACCATTAAATATCTATACAGCGGATGCTATAAGATGAAACCAGGTTGTGTTTGGTCTTACTTTGTAGCTGTGGTGCAGTGATGGCCGTCCCAGCCACAGTAAGGGTCTCTGGCCAGGACACAGTCTTCACACTGGGCTCCATACTGCTCACAGCTGCCCAGGTCAATCTGAACCAGCTCTCTGCTGGAGCCCACATACAGCTTCCCCTGGAACACAACACCACAAGAACATTAGTACACTCTTTGTCAAAAGAGTACTGTAGGAAGTACTCAAACAATGACTGTTGACTACAGAAGAAAGTTACTGATTTACAATAAGAACACCACTTCTTTCACAATATTATTATAGAGATATAAATATAGTTGTTATGGTTGAATTTGTTCCTGTCTATTGTCCCTCTCATCCCGTTCAGACCTCTGGGGCGTATTGTCGTCGGATTTTAGAAACCACCTTCCGATGTGGGCGCATTGGAGATGGATCTAACGTTAGCAACAGCCTACAACATTCTGTGTATTTGAATAAGGCATGCGATTTMAAACCTGTGGCCAATACTTATCATAAAACTAAATCCACAATGCCGTCAAATGATATGCATATGGAATGCCTTTTAAGGACAAGAACATCTGTGGTTGAATCATCAAACGTTCAGCCATGATCAAATAACTGATCAACGTGTTAAAACATGGTTTGAAAGGGATCTCTTTGACTATTGTCTATTCCACTCCATGTTTCATTACTACCACTGTTGGATCTGTGGGTAGATTTCCGTGTGGGCTGTGTTCCTTGACTCACCGTGGAGGAGTGCAACATCATACTGAGGATGTGTGCTCTGTAGTTAAAAGGTTGTAACTCAGCGATGATGAAGGCATGACCATCCCTCTCCAGAACCTTATGAATCCCTCCATTCCCTAGTGTAGACACACGCACGCACACACACACAACACACACCACACACACACACACACACACACACCACACACACACACACACACACACACACACACACACACACACACACACACACACACACACAGTGTCAAACAGCAGTTATCGATCATTGAGGATATGAGTGAGAGTCAAACATTACAAAAAAAAGGTGTGTGTAAGAAATGTCAACACAGTCATTTAAGCATAACACACAATAGTTCATGTTTCATCATAATGTTGAGACATCCTCCAGTCATATTACACCACCCACAGTACAGATGCATGGTGATGCATAGACTCACCCTAAGGACACATATCTATGAGTATCTATGACTATTGCTACAGTAATGCTTCTGATACTGTACGTCAATTACATTCATCAGTCTCATGTTTGGATTGTACTTCTCTGACACTAACCACAACCTACAAACTGTTGTGCAAGCGTGAATCTCAAGTTAGGGTTGTTTGAATAAGTCTGTGTGTGCCAATGATGGGAAATGAACTGCATCTCTGGTTTCCCAGCACAGTGTGATAAGAGTATACTTCTGCTTAGTTCTCTTTTTAAACTTAAAAATAAACCGCTCAGACAGACCTTTTTTTCACCTTACAAAAGATCACTTTACACCCATGTACGGTCAATAGTATTTCAACCTTCTGGAAGCCTCTGTCTCTTAAAACTGGTGTGAGTATAAGATGGAAACGTTCTCATCTCATCTACATTCCTATAAATATGCTGTACGTATACACAATACGGCTCCCTATCATCACTTGCTGCTGGGTCATAAGAGGTCTATGTTAAAGGTCTCCAAACATAAGCTTTCCCGTCATTCCTTTCAGACTGATCATATCTGATTCATCGTCTAGAGATCAAAACTTCTCACCTAGAGACAGAAACAGTACATTCCCTTTGCCTTGGACTCTGTCCACGATGATGTGGTGATAATAGTGGCGAGTGACCAGGAGAGGCCTACTGGTGACCCACTCCTCCATCTCTGAAAACGTGTTCACCATCTTCAGGACTTCCATGGGGAGTTTAGTACTGTCTTTAACACACTACAAGAGGATGGACACTTTTATGTATACTTCAACATACGAAGACATACACAGAATACAGTCCAATATAGTAGACATACAGAGTAAAGGAGTAGAGCTGACCAGAAAGTCATATTGTTGAGCATACCTCCCCAGGTCGTGGGCTTGGAACAGACCCTGTGTGTCCCTTGAAGTTGGAGGTGTTAAAGATGCGGTCAATATCTTCTACGGTGTAGACACATACAGCACTCATACCCCTAGGGGCAGACACAGAGCTTAGCAAGTTTCAACTACCCCCTTACTAAAGATCTCTTTCACAATGTTTCACAACATCCGCTTTCAGTTCAGAGAAACAGCTGACTCTCAAGATCAGAAAAGGGGAGAGGGGAAGCACAACCCAAACTTCCATGGTGATAAGAACAAAACAAAGACTACGACATTTTGGTTTTCTTAATGGTTGTGTCACATTCAGTTTTATGTTTTTTCTCTTTCAAATTTGATTTATTTTCTTAACGGCACTGCAACTTCATGTCATAAACTGTACTATGAGTCCCTGCTATCAGCTCCCGTTGTGTTGTTATTGCTGATTTGTGTATGTTACTAAGGTCCATTCTGATCTATCTACAGTATGGCGTCCTACCAGCCATTCCTGAAGAGTGCATAGACCCTGGTATCCTGCCACCTCTCTGCCAGAACACTGTTCACGTCCACTAGCTGGGTGAAGGACAGCCTGCTGTCATGGTCTCCACAGAAGAGCCTGGCACTCAGCTTGGAGGTCCACCTGAACTGCAGATAGCTCTTAGGTCCTCCACGATCAGCCTGGAACACACATGCAACCACAGACATGCTAAGATAATCACAGTGGGTAGTGTTAGTCTTAATTAAGGGCTTAAATGGGCAGAAATGGAGTGGTACCGTATATGAAAGAGCTACAAAAATGTTCTGAACTAAACTGCAACACTGGTGATTACATACAGTGCAGGCATGATTCATGTTCTACAGTATGTAGTGCTTACCAGTGGAGGCTGCTGGGGAGAACGGCTCATAATAATGGCCGGATCGAAGCAAATGGAATGGCATTAAAACACCTGGAAACCACATGTTTGATATATTTAATAGCATTCCACTGATTCCACTGCAGTTATTACCACGAGCCTGTCCTCCCCAATTAAGGTGCCACCAACCTCCTGTGGTGCTTACCATGCAGACTTGAGCAACCCGRGGAACCCAGAGATCAGAGTCTAAACTCGGGTCTCGGATCTTCTCTATGTAGAAAGCATATAGTCTGTCCTGCAGACGATCCTCTCTCTGCCCGCTAGCCACCAAACTCACATATCTCTGTTCTAAGGAAAAGAACAGGAGGAATAATGACAGTCCATGAACAGTCTGATCAGATATACAGTACTACGCAAAACAATGTCAGGCCATGTCTTGTTCTCTCGCCCTGTTCCATACCTGTTCCACTGTCCATTTCTGTCCATAGCCTGTTCTTCCCAAACCTGTTGATCCCCACGGAACCCTCTGTGCCTGAGTGAGTGGTGTAGAACTCCTCTACCTCAGAAGAAACTGGAGACACAACACATTAGCTCAATAACCACTCATGAACATTAGGTCTTATTATAGAGTAATGTTTTCCAATTAGACATTTTCCTCACCAATGAGAAGCGACGGGTCTCTTTCATTTATGTGTTGACCAATGTCTTGGATGCCCTTGGATGGAGTGCAGTTAAACGGGTCGTCTGATGGGTTCTACAGTGGAATCGTTTTGTGTTAACACGCCAATGGCAAAATGGTACCATGAAAAGTCATGTATACTTATATAATGAAAAGTATTTCCCATACCATGTAACAGCACAATGTGTGTTGTTGTCTATTGGTTCCACACAGGAACAGTTGGTTTGGATCTTTAGTCATGTGTAAAACAGTGATGTTATAGTGACAGTCCTGAAGGCCAAAACAGAACTGTGTTACATGGTTGTAAACACAATATGTGCAGCTTTAGTAATGAACTATGCTATAAAACCAACATCCTCTCATCTTTTCAGATACTCACTGGTGATGTGGAATCTTTACTTCTACATCCCTCTCGAAACACAGGACTCTGCAAAGGCAATCATTAAAAAGATTGTACAGGTACAGATGTAGGATCTTCATTTGAGCGAGTTTAATACAACAGAACATGTGGATTATAATTAATGGACATTTTTTGTAGGCATTGATACATTTTCGTTAGGGTAAATCAAGTGACATTTTAAAGTGGATATTACAAACTTTAAAAGCCTTCTTAAACATTGAATAAACTACAAGTTTGCATTTCTTGCTGTGCAGCAACAAAATAGTGATCAAAGTAAGATCCTACATCTGTACATGTAGAGTACAATGTTCAATACATCCATTTCAACACAATCTAGTCCACAGCATGTAAGAGGGGAAGGACTGTTTAGCTAAATATTGAATGTAAAAATATAAATATCCCTCCCTCTGTTATTACCATCATCTACATTACAGCAACTGTATTGGACAATCCTACTTAGAGCACAACCTGAATAGAGCTAAATCAATATAAAGCAGCACAATACTACACAAGTAAGGTTTGCAGTAAGGGTATGTAACTCAGTCATACTACCATTCTAGAGGTATTAGAACTGTGGAAATTTGCCTGGAACAGGTTTATGTGGCCTGTAGCATATACTATGTTGTCCTGAGGGCCCTGTAGGAGCTCTATGTGGCTGTTATTCCCAGACAGTTGGATTCTTAGGAAGCTCACATCTGAGAACACAGAGATATAAATCATTAAGCAAACATATGACTGGACTGGATATGTGTTCATGCAAAAACTGTGCTCATTGAGATTACACTCTGGAACTAGGATAACTTCTTGGAAACCATGATTGATCCTTATGACGGACCAGGTGAAAGCTATGTCATGGAAAGAGCAGGTGTTCCTAATGTTTTGTACACACAGTGTATACTGACATTGCCAGAGTTAAATAAAAGAAGGTACCCAGTGACCGAATTTGAATAGGGTTAATGATTCACGTTGTGCGAGATGAGTTTATCATTCTAACTTTACCGTAGCATAGCATATTTCCATATTATATTAAGGATAGGCCTACTGTCCTTTTATCGCACCACTGTGAAGGGCTGTATGATATCTCATGGACATTCCTCATTAAATATGTTCAAGCTCAGTATTAATGTAGGCTTGTATGAGTATGAATAGTTTATGTTCCTTACCAGAGTTGGCTAATGACAAAGGTATGAAATATGGTTCATGTTCTTGTACTTTTGGAGAAGCGCAAAAAGGATCCTACTCTCTTTCATTTCTCTCCCTTGAATCGGAACGGTACTATGTCAGAATGTGGACAGCCAGAGCCCGTCACAGTATACCTCAATCCAGGGATGGAATATATCGTTGTACTTCTAATCATCATGAAATGATGAAAAGTGAATCGGGAAGATTGAAATACTGTTCATTTTTTATTAAACTGCCATTAGGCAAGCTAATGCTAAAGCAACCCATTGGATTCAACAACACTTCCGGTAGGTACTCACCCCAACTCTAGGCGTTGCACTTTCAATGGGCTGCTATTGCATTAGCTTGCCTAGCATGCTGGTGAAAACGTCAGTTTAATTAAAAACAAGCAGTATTTAAATCTTCTCGATTCGGGATGATTATGAGTACAACGACATATTCCATCCCTGGATTGAGGTATGTTTTCACATTCCGGCATAGCACCACAGAGTTTCTAAACCCAGAGACCCAACATTGCTAGACTTCCGGGAACGTTTGCGAAACAGACCGAGCAGACCAGGCCGGGGTTTGAGAAGTCAATGAGAGAAGTGAAATGTCTTTAAGTATTTGAATATGTTATTATTCCAACCATGTGAAAGTGACAAAATAACACATTTTAATTTCAGTCAAAAACAACTGTATATCGAAGGAGTGCCTTTGATTTGATGGCCTGCATGAGCTTAGCTAGCCAACGTCTCCATGACATCGCCTACAAGTGTGATCTGGGATTTCTATTGGAGAAGCAGTTCCTGCCTATCTTCAGACAGTACTATTAGAGATAGAACAATGAGACAGATATTTCACTGGATGTATAAATGTGAAGCTTCCGCTTGGTGTTTCAACTCACTACCGAAGCCCCGTTGCCTGCAGTGTGAGAAGATGGAACGAGATAGATTTTGGCATACATTCTGTTAATTTTCTCATCGATGAAACATTTGATTTCAATACAATTTTCTGTTCCCAAAACTACAATATGTTATGAACAGAGTGGACTAAGTTTTGTATTTTTTTTCAAATGTAACCTTTATTTAACTAGGCAAGCCAGTTAAGAACACACTCTTATTTACAAAGATGCCTACGGATGACACTGGGCCAATAGTGCGCAGCCCTATGGGACTCCCAAACACGGCCGTTTGTGATAACTTTAAAAGCAGCCAACTTTAAAAGCAGCTCAGCATATGTGGGAGCTCCTTCAAGACTATTGGAAAAGCATTCCTCATGAAGCTGGTTGAGAGAATGTCAAGAGTGTGCAAAGCTGTCATCAAGGCAAAGGGTGGCTACTTGGAAGAATCTCAAATATAAAATATATTTTGATTTGTTTAACACTTTTTTGGTTACTACATGATTCCATATGTATTATTTCAAAGTTTTGATGTCTTCACTATTATTCTACAATGTAGAAAATAGTAAAAATAAAGAAAAACCCTGGAATGAATACGTGTATCCAAACTCTTAACTGGTACTGTACTTAAGTATCAAACGTAAATGTAGTTGCTAAAATATACTTAACTATCAAAAGGAAAGGGAAAAGTATGAATAATACAAAATTCCTTATATTAATCAAACCAGGCGGCACAATTTTTACATGTATTTTTATTTATGGATAGCCAGGGTCACACTCCAACACTTAGACACAATTTACAAACAAAGCATTTGTGTTTAGTGAGTCCGCCAGATCAGAGGCAGTAGGGATGACCAGGGATGTTCTCTTGATAAGTGTGTGAATTTGACTTTTGTCTGTCCTGCAAAGCATTCAAAATGTAACGAGTGCTTTTGGGTGTCAGGGAAAATATATGGAATAAAAAGTAAATACTTTTCTTTATGAATGTAGTGAAGTTAAATTTGTCAAAAATATAAATAGTGAAGTAAAGTACAGATACCCCAAAGTACTAGTAGTACTTTAAAGTATTTTTACATCACTGCAAAAAATCGCCATTGGTCTTGTGTAATCATACCAAACATAACATATATAATGTACTAATTTGAGTGTCCCGGATTTGCTTTTACTATGTTAAGTCTAGTCTATGAGAACAGCCTTGTCTTTGATAGCGCAGTTCCAAATCAAGATAGAGAAAGATAACTCAAAGAGAGTAGAGTCCTTTTGGCTATTGTGGACTTTTCCTCCAAATGGTTTAGTATTAAATATAAATCGACCCCTTTGGCTATTGTGGACTCAATACACTTTTAGTAGCTTTGAATATAAATCGACTCCTAATAGGCCTAATCATTCAACCCTGCTGTCGTCATTCAACACTTGTACTATTGATTTAAAAGAAAAAGCTTACTTTACCTTTGTCTGTCAATGTCACTCTCGGTTTGTGGGTAAGGGTCGAAGCTTTCAACGAAAATAACATTTGTCCTAAAAAGACGGCTAAGAGCGCGAGCGGACACATACTTTTCTGAGTCTAGGCTCTCCGCAATGAATTACTTGAAACTGTAGGCACGTTGATTTAGCATACAACACAGGGGTGGGGTCTGTATAAATACAGTCTGATCTTCCGTCTGGTCTTGTCTTCAATTTTCAATCAAGTACAGTAGCCTCAAAGTAGCTTAATTGTTCTGTTGGGAAACAGGCTCCACTCGGTAATATTTTTGATAGACTACGCATATTAGCCCATCTTCTGAGAAGGCTAGACTAGTCTAGACCAGGGGCTCTTAAACCTTTTCAGCCTGGGACCCAAATAAGAAATTCTGTGTTTTCCTGGGACCCAAACTTAGGAAAATATGCAACTATACATAAATATCATTACATTTCATTGCCCTTATGTCTAAAACAAATGCAACATAGACAACAATAAATAACAATKACATTAAATATGTATTAATGTTTATTTTCCCMCATTAAAAACACTTACATATCTGTCTAGGTTGGAACTGTTGCTGTTAAAATACAATAAATCATTTTCATTCTGAACTGGAATAAACGGATTGATCACATCACACAGATGAGTACCAGAACACACACAGGCTTTTTGATAGTGCAACCCTAAGTAACAGTACAGATGAAAAATGATCAGGCCTACTGTACATCTTACTGTAGAAATGATTGTTAAAAGAAAGTCTAGGTTGGAACTGTTGCTGTTAAAATACAATACATCGTTTTTATTCTGAACAGGAATTAAAAATGAACAACCCAGAACTGTGTGAGTGTTTGCCTCAAAAAGCATCTTGCTTCAATCAAGTGTATTCCAGTTAATAACAATTATTATTGTATTTTAACAGCAACAGTTCCAACCTAGACTCGTTTTCAACAATAATTTCATTTCTACAGTAAAATGTGCAGTAGGCCCTTTTCATTTTTCATCTTTGTCTGTACTGTTACTAGGATCAGTAGCTAGCTAGTTTTGGAGAATGTTAGCGATTAGCTGTGTACAAAGCCAGGGGATTGTTTGAAAGAGGAACTCACATCTACTACTATGAGTTAGTTAGTACTCCCTTATTTCTGCTTATCATCACCTGTTATAAAATGACAACAATGCCTTGCTAGCTGACTTACTTCTCCACTGTCGAAGCACTGTTTCCTGAAGCATTATTCCCGTTCTGAAATAACTCCCTGGGTTTACCATCATGGTGTGGATTTTTGGTCAGGGCGTGTCGTTTTATTAATTTGTTCGTTATGAGACTCATTACTAAGCACAAGCACCTTGTGGGCGCTCCTCGTTATAAATCTGTATGAAAGAGAGAGAAACTAATCGCTGTATATGCGTTTCATAACAATTGAGCTCAGTCAGAATTTGTGGCTAGCATGAGTCCATTTGATTACAGCGGTGAGTGAATGCGAATGRAAATGACAAGTCAGTGGCAGATAGCGCATCATCTGCTGCTGAACGACAGCGCTGCATCTCGTGTGTCGCTGAGTGATCTTCAAAAAAAACTGATCCGGTAAACCGCGAAGCACAAGCGCATCTCCCTCTCCCACTCGCGCAGCTGCCAAACTGAGCAGAGACCGCTGCTAAACAGAGAGCGCCCTGAACAGAGAGCGCAGATGCACCAAATCAATTCCAGTAATTAATGAAGTAATTATACATTTACACTGACACGTCGCGACCCACCATTAACAGGTCCGCGACCCCATACTTTAAGAAAGGCTGGTCTAGACTAAACAGTAGTATTTTACTCTCTTCCGACCCAGGTGCATAGAATATAATACATTAATTTAATTGGGGCAAATCTCTATCAAGTTTAAACTGGAAAATGAGCTGAGCTGTCATCAAAAGCCAAGGGGTTTTGGGCAACGAGGTAAAACCAGATTCAGGTTGGATATTCGACGGATATTCGCCTGTAGTTTTCCTTACCTCCACCAACAGCAGTTAGGGACCGTCAATATAGTGACAAATAACATTTTAAAAATGTCAATAGCTCTTGAAAACCTCTGAAGGATCGGACCCTTTTTTTCCCAATTTTCGCCTAAAATGGCATACCAAAATCTGACTGCCTGTAGCTCAGGCCCTGAAGCAAGGATATGCATTTTCTTGGTACCATTTGAAAGGAAACACTTTGAAGTTTGTGGAAAAGTGAAAGGAATGTAGGAGAATATAACACATTATACCTGGTAAAATATAATACAAATAAAAACACAACCGTTCTAGCTAACCCGATGGCATAGACACACATTGCACACATTTTTTTATTTGTTGATTTACATCTCACACTATTTTAAATTATTTATTTACATTTTAGAATTTCAACAGCTCCTTGGTCACGTGACCCACTGACTTCAAACAAGGTTCAGAATGTACACTCAGTGGGCCTACACATTGCACACGCTTTATTTGGTCCATTTTCATCTCACRCAATTTTACATGAATTTTCAATGTTTCTAATTTCAATACCTCCTTGGTCATGTGACCTACTGACCTCAAACAAGGTCACGATTAAGGTCACAATACAATCAAATATTCTGTGTCATATACAGTAGTAATCATGTAAATAGGCTATATTTAAACAGCTTAGACCATATCACACTGCCAAAACAATAGCAGATGCAGCACACTAAACTGTAGATGTAAAAGTCATGTGGGTCTCAGCTTGTTAGAGAGAAGAATCACATGATGATCATCATATCTTTCCAAAGGCACATGATAAGATGAAAAAGAGCAGATTGATGTCAAGTTTCTTCATTACACAGATGTTTTCTTGGAGGCACAGCCTTACTCAAACATTGAGCGTGAATTTGTTCAAGGGCTGGCACAATAATCATATAATCGTTTAACAGACAATTATGGACAATAACCATGAACTAAAACAGTAATCGTCATATCTTTCAAAACATTCATTTTAGGAGGGTGCGGATTCAACTTTATTTTTTACCCAATCATCATTTAATTGTTTACATAATGAGGATAAAGTTAAGTTAGTAATCATTTTAGTAGGAAAATGGCACGGGTGGGAGGAGAAGCGTCATTTCCAAAAGTTTTAAGCGGTCAAAACCATCCATTTGGTTACACCTTTTAAGCTGTCCTTATTACAGTGCAATTACTCTGTAACAAGTATTGAAGTGATGTGTAACAAGTAGTTACAGTGTAATAACAACATGTACCTGGTAGTAATTGCGCTCTATAATTACAGATGTGTAACAATGAATGCTTGTTACCATGCTTGTTACAAATGGGCATGTTCCCACTAAATTCACCAATTTATTGTTTCGCTTCTTYTCAGCTGCAATCGATTCATTAACAGCTGTGACAAAGGTTGGGATCCCTTGTGGATGTGCTGGGTGTCTGAGAGATTTGCATAGATCCACACTGCACACTGCCCTATCCCATCTGGACAAGAGGGACACCTATGTAAGAATGCTGTTCATTGACTATAGCTCAGCATTCAACACCATAGTACCCTCCAAGCTCATCCCTAAGCTTGGGGCCCTGGGTCTGAACCCCACCCTGTGCAACTGGGTCCTGGACTTCGTGACGGGCCGCCCCCAAGGTGGTGAAGGTAGGAAACAACGCTGATCCTCAACAAGGGTGCGTGCTTGTCACGGATCCCCCCGGTACTGATGCTCATTCTGTTCACCAGTTCCAGAGGTCTCTAGGCTTCACTGAACGGGATTCATTATCATCAWCCCCGGACTGTCGTGTCTGATTACACACACCTGGTTCCCATTTCCCCTGATTAGTATGTTATATATGTGCCCTCTGTTCCCTCTGTCGTTGTTGGTTTTTGTTCCCGTCCGTTGGTCATGTGAGTATCTATGCGTTGGTGCAGCTGTTATGCTGCGTGCTTTATATATTGTGTATTACGGGTATCGTCCCGTGTCGTTCAACGAGGTTTACCTCGCTCTTTTGTTTGGGTACAGCCCAGTGTTTTTGTATACGTGTTTGTTTTGGGTGTATTAAAAACCCCTATTGTGTATTCCTGCGCCTGTCCCCAAATCCTTYATACCAGCGTGACAGTGCTCTCCCTCTTGTAYTCCCTGTTCACCCATGACTGTGTGGTCACGCACACCTCCAACCATCAAGTTTGCAGACGACATAACAGTAGTAGACCTGATAAACAACAATGACAAGACTGCCTACAGGGAGGAGGTGAGGGCCCTGGCGGAGTGGTGCCAGAAAAATAACCTCTCCCTCAACGCCAACAAAACAAATGAGCTGATCGTGGACTTCAGGAGACAGCAGAGGGAGCACACCCCTAACCCCTATCGATGAGACCGCAGTGGAGGAGGTGAAAAGCTTCAAGTTCCTCGGCGTACACATCACTGACAATCTGAAATGATCCACCCACACAGACAGTGTGGTGAAGAAGGCGCGACAGCGCCTCTTCAACCTCAGGAGGCTGAAGAAATTCGGCTTGACGCCTACGACCCTCACAAACTTTTACAGATGCACAATTGAGAACATCCTATCGGGCTGTATCACCGCCTGGTACGGCAACTGCACCGCCCACAACCACAGGGATCTCCAGAGGGAGGTGCGATCTGCTCAACGCATCACCCGGGGCACACTGCCTGCCCCCCAGGACACCTACAGCACCCGATGTCACAGGAAGGCCAAAAAGATCATCAAGGACATCAATCACTTGAGCCACTGCCTGTTCACCCCACTATCATCCAGAAGGCGARGTCAGTACAGRTGCAYCAAAGCTGGGACYGAGAGAATGAAAAACAGCTTCTATCTCAAGGCCATCAGACTGTTAAATAGCTATCACTAACTAGCTATATAATGATAAATGCTCTTCAAATTGTCAATATGAGCATATTATTTTGTACAGTTAGCAATGAAAACAATTACATCAAAAAGACTGTTTGAGATAAGGGGGTGTGTCACAATATCTATTTAATTTAACCACTTTTGCAGTAAAATGTTTTTACACAGCCATCCATTTCATATAGGGGATACCTTAGAGATATGGATAAACATGGTTGTGCTTTGTTATACTTCGGGTAGGGGTACCTCAAATTTGGGGGACTTGCCACTAGCCTCTAAAACTCACAATTTGCTCATTACTTCCAATGAGACATTGGCGCCAGTCGTTACTATGAYAATTCTCTACGTCACTACTCTACGTCACTAGCTCTACGTCACTACTCATACCTCTAATAAACGTTGTTCAAGATCAAAATACAAAAAATAGAGATGTTTCTATGTTAAATGTACATGTTTAATATTAGTGGAATGAATGCATATCTTTGCTTAGCTTTACTTCCTAAAGTGTTTCCATTCCCCTTTAAACAACAATGAGCCTTTTAGTGGGTCAAAGGAGTAAGTGAACCAGAGTATTTCCTCAGGGGGAAACATCCATGTTTTTATTTGTTTGGGGGGTAAAATAGTGTTTTTTACTGCTGACCAATAGATGGCAGCATTATCCCAGCTTAGTGATGACCCTGTATCTCAGTTTGATTTTAACATTAACATTTAAGTCATTTAGCAGACGCTCTTATCCAGAGCGACTTACAAATTGGAAAGTTCATACATATTCATCCTGGTCCCCCCGTGGGGAATGAACCCACAACCCTGGCGTTGCAAGCGCCATGCTCTACCAACTGAGCCACAGTACTTGGATAAGATGCTATAGGTTTGAGGGTTTTCCCCACCTGCAAACATGTTTTCTTTTAACTGACAGTGGACACAATCATTACAATATTCTATCACTCAGTGTATCTCCATTTAAAATATACTGTCATTTGGATCTGGATAGAATGTGGAGTGGAATGGAACAGCAGGCAGCATTGTTAATAAAGTAGTCCTACAAGATATGAAAGACTTGATATTCTGGATCATATTATCACATTCCTATATGTGGACAAT
>NW_019943617.1:101642-129776 GCF_002910315.2 Salvelinus sp. IW2-2015
ACAGAAAGGGGACATTGAACTGCTATACCCCCCTCTTTTTTACACACCACCACACACACACACACACACACACACACACACACACACACACACACACACACACACACAAATTGTATTCCATAGCAGTAATTGAGGTGAACACTGAATGCAATCTAAATGCTGGCCATGGGCCAGTGAAGAGTTCACTGGCTTTCTCTGAATGCAAGTAAGAAAGTGTGTGCAGGTGGTTTGCAGCAGAGTGAGTAAGGTACATCTCTGCTTCACACCGCGTGGCCGCTGCCACTCTAACCTGGTGGTCCCAGCACGCACGACCCACGTGGAGTTCCAGGTCTCCGGCAGCCTCTGGAACTGCCGATCTGCGGCCAACAAGGCAGGTTCATCTCAGCCTATGCTTCCCTCCAGTCCCTCGACTTCTTGGCACTGACGGAAACATGGATTACCACAGATAACACTGCTACTCCTACTGCTCTCTCCTCGTCTGCCCACGTGTTCTCGCACACCCCGAGAGCTTCTGGTCAGCGGGGTGGTGGCACTGGATCCTCATCTCTCCCAAGTGGACATTCTCTCTTTCTCCCCTGACCCATCTGTCTATCGCCTCCTTTGAAATCCATGCTGTCACAGTACCAGCCCTTTCAAGCTTAACATCCCCTATCATTTATCGCCCTCCAGGTTCCCTTGGAGAGTTCATCAATGAGCTTGACGCCTTGATAAGTTCCTTTCCTGAGGATGGCTCCCCTCTCACAGTTCTGGGTGACTTTAACCTCCCCACGTCTACCTTTGACTCATTCCTCTCTGCCTCCTTCTTTCCACTCCTCTCCTCTTTTGACCTCACCCTCTCACCTTCCCCCCTACTCACAAGGCAGGCAATACGCTTGACCTTCATCTTTACTAGATGCTGTTCTTCCACTAATCTCATTGCAACTCCCCTCCAAGTCTCCGACCACTACCGTGTATCCTTTTCCCTCTCGCTCTCATCCAACACTTCCCACACTGCCCCTACTCGGATGGTATCGTGCCGTCCAACCTTCGCTCTCTCTCCCCGCTACTCTCCTCTTCCATCCTATCATCTCTTCCCTCTGCTCAAACCTTCTCCAACCTATCTCCTGATTCTGCCTCCTCAACCCTCTCTCTCCCTTTCTGCATCCTTTGACTCCTCTATGTCCCTATCCTCCAGCCGCTCGGTCCTACCCTCCTGCCCGTGGCTCGACGACTCATTGCGAGCTCACAGAACAGGGCTCCGGGCAGCCGAGCGGAAATGGAGGAAAACTCGCCTCCCTGCGGACCTGGCATCCTTTCACTCCCTCCTCTCTACATTCTCCTCTTCTGTCTCTGCTGCTAAAGCCACTTTCTACCACTCTAAATTCCAAGCATCTGCCTCTAACCCTAGGAAGCTCTTTGCCACCTTCTCCTCCCTCCTGAATCCTCCCCCCCTCCTCCCTCTCTGCGGATGACTTCGTCAACCATTTTGAAAGAAGGTCGACGACATCCGATCCTCGTTTGCTAAGTCAAACGACACGCTGGTTCTGCTCACACTGCCTACCCTGTGCTTTGACCTCTTTCTCCCCTCTCTCTCCAGATGAAATCTCGCGTCTTGTGACGGCCGGCCGCCCAACAACCTGCCCGCTTGACCTATCCCTCCTCGCTTTCTCCAGACCATTTCCGGAGACCTTCTCCCTTACCTCACCTCGCTCATCAACTCATCCTTGACCGCTGGCTACGTCCCTTCCGTCTTCAAGAGAGCGAGAGTTGCACCCCTTCTGAAAAAACTACACTCGATCCTCGATGTCAACAACTACAGACCAGTATCCCTTCTTTCTTTTCTCTCAAAACTCTTGAACGTGCCGTCCTTGGCCAGCTCTCCTGCTATCTCTCTCAGAATGACCTTCTTGATCCAAATCAGTCGGTTTCAAGACTAGTCATTCAACTGAGACTGCTCTTCTCTGTGTCACGGAGGCGCTCCGCACTGCTAAAGCTAATCTCTCTCCTCTGCTCTCATCCTTCTAGACCTATCGGCTGCCTTTGATACTGTGAACCATCAGATCCTCCTCTCCACCCTCTCCGAGTTGGGCATCTCCGGCGCGGCCCACGCTTGGATTGCGTCCTTACCTGACAGGTCGCTCCTACCAGGTGGGCGTGGCGAGAATCTGTCTCCGCACCACGTGCTCTCACCACTGGTGTCCCCAGGGCTCTGTTCTAGGCCCTCTCCTATTCTCGCTATACACCAAGTCACTTGGCTCTGTCATACCTCACATGGTCTCTCCTATCATTGCTATGCAGACGACACACAATTCATCTTCTCCTTTCCCCCTTCTGATAACCAGGTGGCGAATCGCATCTCTGCATGTCTGGCAGACATATCAGTGTGGATGACGGATCACCACCTCAAGCTGAACCTCGCAAGACGGAGCTGCTCTTCCTCCCGGGGAAGGACTGCCCGTTCCATGATCTCGCCATCACGGTTGACAACTCCATTGTGTCCTCCTCCCAGAGTGCTAAGAACCTTGGCGTGATCCTGGACAACACCCTGTCGTTCTTAACTAACATCAAGGCGGTGACCCGTTCCTGTAGGTTCATGCTCTACAACATTCGCAGAGTACGACCCTGCCTCACACAGGAAGCGGCGCAGGTCCTAATCCAGGCACTTGTCCATCTCCCGTCTGGATTACTGCAACTCGCTGTTGGCTGGGCTCCCTGCCTGTGCCATTAAACCCTACAACTCATCCAGAACGCCGCAGCCCGTCTGTGTTCAACCTTCCAAGTTCTCTCACGTCACCGCCGCTCCTCCGCTCTCTCCACTGGCTTCCAGTTGAAGCTCGCATCCGCTACAAGACCATGGTGCTTGCCTACGGAGCTGTGAGGGGAGACGGCACCTCCGTACCTTTCAGGCTCTGATCAGGCCCTACACCCAAACAAGGGCACTGCGTTCATCACCTCTGGCCTGCTCGCCTCCCTACCTCTGAGGAAGTACAGTTCCCGCTCAGCCCAGTCCAAAACTGTTCCGCTGCTCTGGCACGCCCAATGGTGGAACAACACTCCTCACGACGCCAGGTCAGCGGAGTCCAATCACCACCTTCCGAGACACCTGAAACCCCACCTCTTTTAAGGAATACCTAGGATAGGAATAAAGTAATCTTTCTAACCCCCCCCGTGGGTCCCACGCGGGACGGTTGAGCTAACGTAGGCTAATGCTAACGTAGGCTAATACCCCAACCAAAGCCATGGATTACAGGCAACATCCGCACTGAGCTAAAGGTTAGAACTGCCACTTTCAAGGAGCGGAACACTAAATCGGGATGCTTATAGGAAAATCGTGCCGGCGAGCCATCAAACAGGCAAAGTGTCAATACAGGACTAAGATCGAATCCTCCTGCGCTGGCTCTGACACTCAACGGATGTGGCAGGGCTTGCAAACCTTCACAGAATGCAAAGGAAACCCAGCGCGGAGCTGCCCAGCAAGGCGAGTGAACGTGCTTCCCTGACGTGAACGCGCTTAGTGACGTTGGATTGTTATACCAAACACGCAACAAAAATAGCTATTTGGACATAAATGATGGACATTACCGAAAAAAACGAACATGTTTTGTGGAAGTGGGAGTCCTGGGAGTGCATTCCGATGAAAGATCAGCAAAGGTAAGTGAAGATTTATAATGCTTTTTAGAGTTTTGTTGACTGCCAAATTTGGGCGGGTAACTGTATGGCTTGCTTTTGTGGCTGAACGCTGTTTTCAGATGATTGAATATTTGTGTTTGCCGTAAAGCTTTTTGAAATCTGACAGCGGTTTGCTGTGTATTTCTGTGGCTCTTCTGCAATTTTCTGGATATTTTGGAGGTATTTCTGAACATGGCGCCAATGTAAACGGAGTTTTTGGATATAAATAGAACTTAATCGAACAAAGACATATATGTATTGTATTAATATGAAGTCCTGAGTGTTATCTGATGAAGATCATCAAAGGTTAGTGATTTAATTTTATCTCTATTTGTGCTTTTTTGTGACTCCTCTCTTTGGCTGGAAAAATGGCTGAAATCTTTCTTTGAGTTGGTGGTGACCTAAAATAATCGTTTGCGGTGCTTTCGCTGAAAAGCCTAGTTGAAATCGACACTTTGGTGGGATTAACACAAGATTACCTTAAAATGGTATGAGATACATGTATGTTTGAGGAATTTTAATTATGAGATTTCTTGTTGTTTGAATTTTGGCGCCCTGCACTTTCACTGGCTGTTGTTCATATCGATCCGTTAACGGATTGCAGCCATAAGAAGTTAACCCCCAACAACAACTGTTCCCCGGGCACCGATGATGTGGATGTCAATTAAGGCAGCTCCCCGCACCTCTCTGATTCAGAGGGGTTAGGTTAAATGTGGAAGACACATTTCGATTGAATGCATTCAGTTGTCTCTGAGTAGATATCCCTTTTCCCAATTGACCCAGCTGGACAAAAGGAATGCCTATGTAAGAATGCTGTTTGTTGACTACAGGTCAGAAATCTGGCAGTGGGTGCCAGGACATCAACCTCTCGCCCAATGTCAGCAAGACAAAGGAGCTGATCCGGCCTACAGAAAACATTGATTGGGCTGTATTGGAGCGGTCCCTCACCTTCCTCATTGATCATTGATGCCCCACGAGGTGAGATCTTGCATGGAGACCCAGACCGAGGGTGATGACCGTCATCTTGAACTTCTTCCATTTTCTAATAATTGCGCTAACATTGTTGCCTTCTCACCAAGCTGCTTGCCTATTGTTACTGAGCCCATCCCAGCCTTGTGCAGGTCTACAATTTTTATCCCTGATGTCCTTACACAGCTCTCTGGTCTTGGCCATTGTGGAGAGGTTGGAGTCTGTTTGATTGAGTGTGTGGAACAGGTGTCTTTTATACAGGTAACGAGTTCAAACAAGTTCAGTTAATACAGGTAATGATGGAGAACAGGAGGGCTTCTTAAAGAAAAACTAACAGGTCTGTGAGAGACGGAATTCTTACTGGTTGGTAGTGATTAAATACTTATGTCATGCAACTAAAATGCTAATTAATTACTTAAAATTCATACAATGTGATTTTCTGGATTTTTGTTTTAGATTCCTCTCTCACAGTTGAAGTGTACCTATGATAAAAATTACAGACCTCTACATGCTTGGTAAGTAGGAAAACCTGCAAATCGGCAGTGTCTCAAATACTTGTTCTCCCCACTGTATATATATATATTTTCTTTCTTTTCTATTCCAAATCATGTCCAATCAATTGAATTTACAACAGGTGGACTCCAATCAAGATCTCAAGGATGATCAATGGAAACAGGATGCACCTCAATTTTCGAGTCTCTTTACAAAGGGTCCGAATACTTACGTAAATAAGTTATTTATGTTTTTTATTTTTAATACATTTGCAAAAATGTCTAAAACCTGTTTTTCACTTTGTCATTATTGGGTATTCGTGTGTAGATTGATGGAGAAAAAAATAATAGTCCATTTTAAAATAAGGCTCTAACGTAACAAAATGTGGAAAAGTGAAGGGGTCTGAAATACTTTCCAAATGCACTGTATGTGGTGATGGCAACATCATCGAGTCTAGATTTAAATTTATTAAAAGTAAATCTCAATTTGACCACCCAGTCGCATTTTAGCAATGTAAATCTTGGTGGGGAAAACAGATTTTTTTTGTTAGATAGATGCCAACAAAACAAAACACTAAACAATATATTATTTGTGGGACTACAAAATGTTTAGGGCCTACATAAAGCTGTCCGACAACAGTCCCACCAGCAGTCCCAACACCTTAACCACTGATACACCTGGCTATCAGCGGAGCCTTGTTTCTGGCAACAGTTCATTCAGCCTCATTTACTGCCTTTTAAAAAACATAGCTGATATGCCTGACTTGCTTTAACAATGTGGTTTCTACTGACAATTGAGATGTACAAACTATGGCACAAGGGGACAACGAGCAGATAAGAAGCAATCAGTAATGTTGATTAAGATTAGTAACCCATGTGCCTCACCCTAATAATTTTGGTCCCTTTTTCCCTCATAATTTAGCCTACTGTTCTGACTAAGGTTGTTTCTGACTTCGGATGTTTGCACTCACGAGACTCCCAGTTACACAATAAATGTTCCTTTTTGTTTATTTTTTTCATAAAGATTTTTTATTTAAAAAAAACTAAATTTGTTTGGGCGTTATGTTCAGTATTCAAAGTCATCAAGGCTTGACGAAAATTCCATATAGTATCCGTAAAGGTCGTAGAAACATGTCAAACGTTTTTAATAAACAATCTTCGGTTGTTTTTAACATCAATAATCGATAAATTTTCACGGACTGTAAACTATTCAATACTGGATGAGAAAGAAAAATGACGAGCAAACGAAGTGTCTCGGCAACAACTAATGGAGGAACATCCGGTATCCACTGACGCGTTTTGATAAATCTCGCTAATTTTTCAAAAATTATTAACAGCTTGAAACTATGTCTAAGCTGTTCCACACCCTGAGAAGCCACAGGAAAGGAATCTGGTTGATATCCTTTAAAATGGACGAAAGGGCAGGCAATGGAACAGTGGATCTTTTCAAAATAGGGAAGTCACGTTCCGGGTTGGATTTCCCTTCAGGGTTTTTGCCTTGCAAAATCAGTTCTGTTATATCTCACAGACAATATTTGACAGTTTTTGGAAACCTTAGAGTGTTTTCTATCCCTCACTCTGGCAATTATATGGCATATTCTAGCATCTAGGAAACTCTGCATGATATATTAGCAAGGACCAGCTTCAATGGAACATTATTTTTCCAAAATAAAATTTCTGCCCCCTAGGTCAGTAATAAGAAGAGACACGCTTGGCCAAGAAAACAAACAACTGGACATTAGACGGAGAGAAATCTGCCTTTGGGTCTGGAGAGTCCAAATTTGAAGATTTTGGTTCCAACCGTGGTGTCGCTTGTGAGATGCAGATTAGGTTGAATGGAATGATCTCCGCATGTGTGGTTTCCCACGTTGAAGCTTTGGAGGAGGAGGGTGTGACAGTTGTGGGGTGCTTTGCGGTGACCACTGTCCTGTGATATATTTAGATTCAAGGTACCTCTTAACCAGCATGGCTATCACAGGCATTCTGCAGCGATACACCATCCCGTCTGGTTTGCAGCTAGTGGGACTATCATTTTGTTTTTCCAATAGGACAATGACCCAACATATATATCCAGGCCTGAGTGTAAGGATATATGACAAGAAGGAGAGTGATGGATGTGCTGCATCACATTGACTTTGGCCTCCACAATCACCCGAACCTCAACCCAATTGTGAATGGTTTTGGGATGGAGTTGGGACCGTAGAGTTAAGGAAAAGCAGCCAACAAGTGCTCAGTTTTATATGTTGGAACTGCTTCAAGACTGTTGGAAAATCATTCCAGGCAAAAATCAAAATCAAATAATTTATTTTGTCACATTACACATGGTTAGCAGATGTTTAATGCGAGTGTAGGTGAAATGCTTGTGGCTTTCTAAGTTCGACAATGCAGTAAATAAGCAACAACGTAATCTAACGCTAAAACAATTCCCACAACTACTACCTTCATACCACAACAGTGAGACTGCTTGCTGTATGCTCTGCTGATTACGCAAATAAGAAAAAAACATTTTACTTCACACTGCTTAAATCTGAGCTAAAACGGTTAATAATTAGATTTAAATGCCTGCCCTATCATACTGTAACTCACTGCACAGATTATCTAGCTCCCAGAAACACTTTTCAAAATGTTCACAGAATACTTTTAGGCAAGGCAGTCTGTTTTTCTGTTTGATCTTATACTGATTTGAATGTTTTTACTATACGGCCGTGATCATATTCAAGGGATTAAAATCCATAGCACAACACACATGCTTTCATTAGACAATCAAACTCTAACTCTAAACTATATGTGTGTGCTCCAAATCAAGAAGGCAAAGCTTGTGCATTCTTTCCACTGAGATCATTAGAAGATTAAGGAAATATTGACCCATTCATCCCTCGAACTTGCTAATGGAAGTGACAGCTTGCAGGTCACAAAAGAAAGGGAGGGGAATTGTGCTGACCGTGTGTGTGTATTGGGCAAGGAGTGGGGAGAGTTGGGAGCTGGGACAAGACTGCAGTTATGAGAGAAACCTGACCAGAGATAAAAACTGCAGGACGAACAAATCTCTCTTCACTGACACTTGGCTCATAGGTATTGTGCCTACGCCACCTCACCAGCCCCCCCCTCTCTGCAAGGGAGAAGGGATTACAGTCCTGAAGAGATTACAGAATAGAAAGAGGGTATTGTTGAGAAGTCATCGGGATATCCACATCACATCGCCATAATGGCCCGGAGCACCTGCCACTTCACTGAATGAGCGATTATTTCAGCTGTGGAATGGAGCAACTCAGCATGGGTCAGCCAAACCAACTCCTTTGTGGACTTTGAAAAGAGTCAAACAAGAAAATGCACATTCAGAGGCAGCGTTTCTCGTGGCTGGTGATTTTAGGTGGGTCCCACGCGGGACGGTTGAGCTAACGTAGGCTAATGCTAACGTAGGCTAATACCCCAACCAACAGCCATGGATTACAGGCAACATCCGCACTGAGCTAAAGGTTAGAACTGCCACTTTCAAGGAGCGGAACACTAATCGGGATGCTTATAGGAAATCGTGCCGGCGAGCCATCAAACAGGCAAAGTGTCAATACAGGACTAAGATCGAATCCTCCTGCGCTGGCTCTGACACTCAACGGATGTGGCAGGGCTTGCAAACCTTCACAGATTGCAAAGGGAAACCCAGGCGCGAGCTGCCCAGCAAGGCGAGTGAACGTGCTTCCCTGACGTGAACGCGCTTAGTGACGTTGGATTTGTATACCAAACACGCAACAAAAATAGCTATTTGGACATAAATGATGGACATTACCGAAAAAAACGAACATTTCTTGTGGAAGTGGGAGTCCTGGGAGTGCATTCCGATGAAGATCAGCAAAGGTAAGTGAAGATTTATAATGCTTTTTATGAGTTTTGTTGACTGCACAATTTGGGCGGGTAACTGTATGGCTTGCTTTTGTGGCTGAACGCTGTTTTCAGATGATTGAATATTGTGTTTTGCCGTAAAGCTTTTTGAAATCTGACAGCGGTTGCTGTGTATTTCTGTGGCTCTCTGCAATTTCTCTGGATATTTTGGAGGTATTTCTGAACATGGCGCCAATGTAAACGGAGGTTTTTGGATATAAATACGAACTTAATCGAACAAGACATATATGTATTGTATAATATGAAGTCCTGAGTGTTATCTGATGAAGATCATCAAAGGTTAGTGATTAATTTTATCTCTATTTGTGCTTTTTGTGACTCCTCTCTTTGGCTGGAAAAATGGCTGAATCTTTCTTTGAGTTGGTGGTGACCTAAAATAATCGTTTGCGGTGCTTTCGCTGAAAAGCCTAGTTGAAATCGGACACTTTGGTGGGATTAACAACAAGATTACCTTTAAAATGGTATGAGATACATGTATGTTTGAGGAATTTTAATTATGAGATTTCTGTTGTTTGAATTTGGCGCCCTGCACTTTCACTGGCTGTTGTCATATCGATCCGTTAACGGGATTGCAGCCATAAGAAGTTAACCCCCAACAACAACTGTTCCCCGGGCACCGATGATGTGGATGTCAATTAAGGCAGCTCCCCGCACCTCTCTGATTCAGAGGGGTTAGGTTAAATGTGGAAGACACATTTCGATTGAATGCATTCAGTTGTCTCTGAGTAGATATCCCCTTTCCCATTGACCCAGCTGGACAAAAGGAATGCCTATGTAAGAATGCTGTTTGTTGACTACAGGTCAGAAATCTGGCAGTGTGGTGCCAGGACATCAACCTCTCGCCCAATGTCAGCAAGACAAAGGAGCTGATCGCGGCTACAGGAAAACATTGATTGGGCTGTATTGGAGCGGTCCCTCACCTTCCTCATTGATCATTGATGCCCCACGAGGTGAGATCTTGCATGGAGCCCCAGACCGAGGGTGATTGACCGTCATCTTGAACTTCTTCCATTTTCTAATAATTGCGCTAACATTTGTTGCCTTCTCACCAAGCTGCTTGCCTATTGTTACTGAGCCCATCCCAGCCTTGTGCAGGTCTACAATTTTTATCCCTGATGTCCTTACACAGCTCTCTGGTCTTGGCCAATTGTGGAGAGGTTGGAGTCTGTTTGATTGAGGTGTGTGACAGGTGTCTTTTATACAGGTAACGAGTTCAAACAAGTTCAGTTAATACAGGTAATGATGGAGAACAGGAGGGCTTCTTAAAGAAAAACTAACAGGTCTGTTGAGAGACGGAATTCTTACTGGTTGGTAGGTGATTAAATACTTATGTCATGCAATAAAATGCTAATTAATTACTTAAAAATCATACAATGTGATTTTCTGGATTTTTGTTTTAGATTCCKTCTCTCACAGTTGAAGTGTACCTATGATAAAAATTACAGACCTCTACATGCTTGGTAAGTAGGAAAACCTGCAAAATCGKCAGTGTCTCAAATACTTGTTCTCCCCACTGTATATATATATATTTTCTTTCTTTTCTATTCCAAATCATGTCCAATCAATTGAATTTACAACAGGTGGACTCCAATCAAGATCTCAAGGATGATCAATGGAAACAGGATGCACCTCAATTTCGAGTCTCTTTACAAAGGGTCCGAATACTTACGTAAATAAGTTATTTATGTTTTTTATTTTTAATACATTTGCAAAAATGTCTAAACCTGTTTTCACTTTGTCATTATTGGGTATTCTGTGTAGATTGATGGAGAAAAAAATAATAGTCCATTTTAAAATAAGGCTCTAACGTAACAAAATGTGGAAAAGTGAAGGGGTCTGAATACTTTCCAAATGCACTGTATGTGGTGTATGGCAACATCATCGAGTCTAGATTTAAATTATAAAGTAAATCTCAATTTGACCCACCCAGTCGCAATTTTAGCATGTAAATCTTGGTGGGGAAAACAGATTTTTTTTGTTAGATAGATGCCAACAAAACAAAACACTAAACAATATATTCATTTTGTGGGCACCGGTGACCACAAAATGTTAGGGCCTACATAAAGCTGTCCCGACAACAGTCCCACCAGCAGTCCCAACACCTTACCACTGATACACCTGGCTATCAGCGGAGCCTTGTCTGGCAACAGTTCATTCAGCCTCATTTACTGCCTTTAAAAAAACATAGCTGATATGCCTGACTTGCTTTAACAAATGTGGTTTCTACTGACAATTGAGATGTACAAACTATGGCACAAGGGGACAACGAGCAGATAAGAAGCAATCAGTAATGTTGATTAAGATTAGTAACCCATGTGCCTCACCCTAATAATTTGGTCCCTTTTTCCCTCATAATTTAGCCTACTGTTCTGACTAAGGTTGTTCTGACTTCGGATGTTTGCACTCACGAGACTCCCAGTTACACAATAAATGTTCCTTTTGTTCGATAAAGATTTTTTTTATTAAAAAAAACTAAATTTGTTTGGCGCGTTATGTTCAGTATTCCAAAGTCATCAAGGCTTGACGAAAATTCCATATAGTATCCGTAAAGGTCGTAGAAACATGTCAAACGTTTTTAATAAWCAATCCTTCGGTTGTTTTTAACATCAATAATCGATAATATTTCAACCGGACTGTAAACTATTCAATACTGGAGAGAAAGAAAATGACGAGCAACGAGTGTCTCGCGCAACAACTAATGGAGGGACATCCGTGTATCCACTGACGCGTTTTGATAAATCTCGCTAATTTTTCAAAATAAAARCTTGAAACTATGTCTAAAGCCTGTTCACACCCTGAGAAAGCCACAGGAAAAGGAATCTGGTTGATATCCCTTTAAATGGACGAAAGGCAGGCAATGGAACAGTGATCTTTCAAAATAGAAGTCACGTCCGGGTTGGATTTCCTCAGGTTTTTGCCTGCAAAATCAGTTCTGTTATACTCACAGACAATATTTTGACAGTTTTGGAAACCTTAGAGTGTTTTCTATCCTACTCTGGCAATTATATGCATATTCTAGCATCTGGACCTGAGAAATAGGCAGCTTACAATGGGAACATTATTTTTCCAAACATAAAAATTCTGCCCCCTAGGTCAGTAATAAGAAGAGACAMGCTTGGGCCAAGAAACACAARCAATGGACATTAGACCGGAGGAAATCTGTCCTTTGGTCTGAGAGTCCAAATTTGAGATTTTTGGTTCCAACCGTGGTGTCCTTGTGAGATGCAGATTAGGTGAATGGATGATCTCCGCATGTGTGGTTCCCACCGTGAAGCTTGGAGGAGGAGGTGTGACAGTGTGGGGGTGCTTTGCTGGTGACACTGTCTGTGATATATTTACGAATTCGGTACCTTTAACAGCATGGCTATACAGCATTCTGCAGCGATACACCATCCTCTGTTGTTTGCACTTAGTGGGACTATCATTTTGTTTTTCAATAGGACAATGACCCAACATATATCCAGGCTGTGTAAGGGATATATGACCAAGAAGGAGAGTGATGGAGTGCTGCATCACATGACTGGCCTCCACAATCACCCGACCTCAACCCAATTGTGATGGTTTGGATGAGTTGGACCGTAGAGTTAAGGAAAAGCAGCCAACAAGTGCTCAGTATATGTGGGAACTCCTTCAAGACTGTTGGAAAATCATTCCAGGTCAAAAATCAAATCAAATCAAATTTATTTGTCACATACACATGGTTAGCAGATGTTAATGCGAGTGTAGTGAAATGCTTGTGCTTCTAGTTCCGACAATGCAGTAATAACCAACAAGTAATCAAAACTAACAATTCCACAACTACTACCTTTCACACAGTGACTGCTTGCCTGGTAGCTTGCTGATTACGCAATAAGAAAAACATTTTACTCACATGTTAAACTGAGCTAAAACGGTTATAATTAGATTTATGCCTGCCTATTCATCTGTACTCACTGAACAGATTATCTAGCTCCCACGCAAACACTTTTCAAAATGTTCACAGAATACTTTAGGCAAGGCAGTGCTGTTCTGTTGATCTATACTGATTGAATGTTTTTACTATACGGCCGTGATCATATTCAAGGGATTAAATCCATAGCACAACACACATGCTTCATAGACAATCAAACTCTAACTCTAAACTATATGATGTGTGCTGCCATCAGCAGGCAAGCTTGTGCATTCTTTCCACTGAGATCATTAGAGATAAGGAAATATTGACCCATTCATCCTCATAAAGGTTTACAGAGCATGAAAGTGGATGTAGTTGGAAGGCATCTTCTTATGAAATTAAAATAACCGTACACTAGTTGCTTGGGCAACTGCAGTCTAGAAGTCTGGACAGTGGTGATGGCATATGAAGATGACATGATGGATTGTCTCATGTGATATACGTGATAACTAATTGGATTACCTGTGTCTTACATTGAGAAATAAAGAGATCTGAAAGGGACTGAGAACACGCACAGCATACACACGCACACACAGACAGACAGTTACAATGATTACTCATCCACGTCTCAAAGAGTCAGGGAAGCTTCTTCACAAAGAGGAATAGGATGCATTTTCTGCCCAAACTGAAGAGCCTGCATATTTTGAAATAGATATTCATCACTGTCTTTCCCTATACATGGAGGAGATACATTAGGAAGGGGTCATACTGCATGTGTGTGTGTGTGTGTGTGTGTGTGTGTGTGTGTGTGTGTGTGTGTGTGTGTGTGTGTGTGTGTGTGTGTGTGTGTGTGTGTGTGTGTGTGTGTGTGTGTGTGTGTGTGTGTGTGTGTCTGCTTGGGTGTCGTTGTTTGTGGTGTGTGTTTGCTTGTGTGTCTGTGTGTGTGTGTCCATGTTGAATGTGAGATGGAAATGGGGAGGGGGTTGACACAGGACAGAGAGTGGGAGAGGTAGTTGCAGATAATGGGAGATGACAATCTCTAAGTAATGGGTACTATGTAGGCAAAATGCCTGTACCATTTAATAAAGGATAAGTAAGATCTGAGGAAAGACAGCTTTCTTGGCGCAGCCTTTGGTCTTTCTCTGTGAGTCATACACAGAGTGTGTGTGTTTGTGTGTGTGTGTGTGTGTATTCTCTAATTAGGCTACACTATTTAATTATTATTGAATTGATGTCTTAAAATGTCAGACGATGCTTCATTAATAACTTTATCTGACTTTTTGTATTAAGCTACGTTTGTATTAGATAATATTGTCAACAAGATATACGATGCTAATTAGCAGCAATGGTTTACTTTTAGTCCAACATATCCTCCCACGGACTCCCACGTATAGAATAGGAATAAAAGCTTAGTCACCGACTCCTCTGATTGGCTTAAAGGGCCGGTCTGTCATGTCAATGCAGTGACATGTGCAAAGGAAATTCCCAGTGCGCGTGCAGGAWAAAGCGGGAATGGATCTCACGCACAAACCGCGTTCACATTGATACGGTGGAATATAAAAATAACATCTGAAAAATGACGCAATATGCTCTTGGAGGTAAGAAACGTAATTATAATTTTGGTCAGTKCTGTTGTACTTTGAAATTCAAGTTAAATTGATACGAGTTATGTCCTATTGTGAATTTGCTTGTCTTCATCTCAAGATTGAAAAAATGACAAGCTTAATACTTTATGAAAACCAGATYTCAATTTATTAATTTATAATTCAACTTCTGTTAAGGTGGTGCATAGTTTGCATACTAATAGATACACAATTTTACGTGGCTTTGTAAATATTATTTGATGAAGACATCGAAGACCAACAGGTTGCAAATAGAAGGAAATACCAACAGCATGAAGATAACGTCTAATACAGTAACAATGTGGTACACCTTTTAATGGATTTAATTTAAATTCGATTGTGTAAGCTAAAAATTACTAGTGGAAATGTTCTGGTGTAGTTTATATACATCTGGTTATAAATGCATACATGTTGCTATATAAAATRATGTATTAAATAGTATTGATTTTATTTGGGCTTTTTCTGTCTCTTTTTGATATGTAGTGGTTTAGCAGCCCATGTAATGCAAARAGACACAGGAAATYTGTTGGTCTCTGTTWTAGAATTTATAGAGACCAACWGATTTCCTTGTAGTCATATCAGCATAGGAATTAGCTGGCGCAGTTCTTTATAAGAGTCATTGCCTTCACTTTAGAGATGTATGTAAACTGGCTAAACAACATCATCCCTGAYCCTGTAATGTCTAATAACACTASCTTGAAGCATACTGTATTTCATTTGTGGTAACAGACMGCATAACAATTGTTATATTAGGCTAGTAGCTGTCTTATCAATGACTGTTTCAGCAATGACTAAAATGGACCCATGCAATAAATTACAACAAGCAATAATATTTTTTCCTGATAAGGATCATCGGCTCACTGTCCACAGTAGAGAGCCTTCACCTTTTCCATCCACCGTCTGGCCATGATAATGTCTCTGAATGGCTCATGCCCTGGTGWGTCTTGATCAGAGTGATCTCTGGTTCACATTCTCCTTGAAAATATATATATTTTTTAGAGCTTCTCATTCTCAATCAAACAGATTGGGCCTGATGGATGAGTCATAGTCGGAGACTGTCTGTCACAAAGTGTTTACGTTACAGGACAAGTTACTTTTCGGTGTCTGAAATGGCACCCTATTCTCTTTATAGTGCATTGATTYTGASTAGGGCCCTGATCAAAAGTAGTGCACTAAAGAGGTAATAGGGTACCATCCCTTGGTGTCCCAATTACATTGCTTATAAATCTGTAGTCAGTGAGATGAGATGAGAGCTGATATYGCCTCCTACACATGTACTAAGCCGCAGGAAAGCAGGAAATGTGACTCCACCGCATTCAGTTCAGTCTGCTGCTCTGGTTTAAATCAAAGCCCATAATTTCCATTTCCAAAAGAGGACAATTAGTTTGGATTAGGACCYAAAACATTTCCTGTTTAATCTCATAATGGATGACGGGTGTAGAAACATAATAAATTAAGGGCTGTATTGGCAAATAAATAAAGTAAATATAATTATGTTCAATGATTCATAATGAATAGKAGCAAATTGATGGGGTCCTCTCTCTTGCTCTCTTTTTCACTCTGTGTTTTTCAGTCACTAATGTAATTGAAACGTAACCTCTCCTGTGTCCAGTCCACCTGCAGATTCTGCTGGCAGTGGGTCTGGCAGTGTTCTGCTTCTGCCTGGTGCTGGGCTGTCTAATGTGTTGGCGGAGAGGGAAGTATCATCCAYCAGAGGACAAAGAGGCTGCAMTRTCCCCTTCCTCAGCCACTTGTGAACGGGTTACCGTGACCCTGACCCCCTCCTCTGGCACCTTACCCATCAAGCAGCAGTATGAGGAGCTAGACGGGGATGTCCTGGACCTCCCCTCCCCCAATAACAGCTCCTCCCCCTCTGAGGATGACCTCACCGCCCTGCCCTTTGAACCTCGCCCCCGGTCGTCCTCCTCCGAGCTGAGGTCCTCCCCCAGGTCCTGCTTTCCCATGCGTCGCCTCAGCACCCCGGTTGTGTCCTCCTCCTCCCACTACAAGCCTTCAGGCCATGGCCGTGCCTCCTTGCCCTCTATCTCCAAACTGGGCCTAGTCTCCAAGACCCGTCGGGCGCTGGAACGCCGCTGCACCGTGTCCGGTGACAACTTCCTGTACAGCGAACAGAGCCGCCTGACCAGCCCTGGCAGTGCCATGCAGTCTCCTGGCCCTCAGGGGGAGCTGTCCCAGCCACAGTACGGCTCCAGCTCCCTATCCATCCCCACCAAGCCTGCTCYTCTCCTGCACTTCTCCCTGCTCTTCTCCCCGGCACGGGGCACTCTGACCACCAACATCATGGGCCTATCCGGGGCGGCACGGCGGCGCAGTGGGGTGTTTGTTCGAGCCAGCCTGCCCCCGCTCTGCCCCTCACCCCAGCAGGGGGCGTCTCGGCGGCTCAGCCTCAGCCCAGAGATACAGTGCCAGAGCCTTGTGCTACAGGTGGGCTCTGTGGAGGAGCTCCGTGCCTGCACCCTCCGGCTGGCTGTGTTCAGCAGGGACTTCTCAGGCCTGAGAGAGACAGCGCTGGGGGAGCTGGAGATGCCTTGTGGGGAGATGGACTGGGAGCCAGACACAACTGTCCCCTACACCAGGGAGCTCACCCCCACCAGGAGTAGGCTGAAAAAGGTAACACATTATGCCTGTCATTTTACAAGCCTAGGACACTATCATAGAAATAGAACAACAAGATAGATATACTGTATAGTCATTCTATTTCTATGGGCACTATAGCCTCACAATCACTATCTAAACATTTCCCCACCATCTTASACCTCTTTTTTCAGTTAACTTTAAGCACAGAAAAACTACACACACTGGGGCTATGAATAGCCCATATCATGTTTTATCTATGAGGGAATGTGTCAGGCTAGTCTAATCAGAACAAGGTCCGGGCCATTAGCAGTTTTTCCACTGTTGTTGGACATGGTGACATTGTAGTTTTTGACTGGAGAGCAAACATGTGGAGTGCAGTGAGCAGTGTGCCGTGTCCTCTGTGGCGGTTGCGCCAGAAGACATTACTGACAGCCTGAGCTGGCGAGGGTGTGGGTGAGAGGGACAGAGCTAGGCCTCAGGCGCTGGGCTGAACGGGCATGGTGATGTATGAATGGACATTATGTAGACACCATGTCTTATCAGKGGATCTCTGCGTGAGGCTGGGTGGCAGCATGCAGGCACCTCTGTTCTCAGCTACAAGGCACAGAGAGATGTCATGCATACTGCACATGTGATTGTGGGAAACGTCACATGTATGAAGCTCAATGAGTTATCATCCAATGAGAAAACGAATAGAAGTAGAGAGATGGTAGCTGATAGGTGGTGTGATGATGATGTTGTGATCTCTAATGTTACTGTAGTGGTGCCATGAGATCAGATGAAAGTTGCCATGTTACAGTAATCCGTTAGCATTATAACACTATTGTTGACATGATGTGGGAGGCCAGGGACTGATGTGGCAGGGTTTGGAGCTGGTGCAGAATACCAAGGTAATGTACCCTCACAGACAGGATGGTCACTTTAGTTTGTGACGTCCGGAATCAATGGGTTCGTCAGCCCACTTACAGGTTACTCAGCATTTGACTGCAATGTCATGCTTTAGCCTGATGGAACATCGGTGGCCCTTATCCTGGCTGAGTCACAGAGATACAGACAGAGGCAGTCAATACCATTATTGGAATTGGATAAATATGCTAGTGTGTGCTTGTGGAATTTTTGTTGTTGTTGAAAATACTGTGAGTTGAGTGACACAGAGTGGGGTCTCTTGGGCATCATGACTACTGACTGAGAGACAGAGCAAGTGATGTGAATCTCCCTTGTTGGGTGATCTCCCAKTAGACTCCACTGGTCTCACAAACACAGGCAGGCTTACAGCTGCATGCTCACTAGGTCTGGGCCCAGGGTGCTGTCGGCTCTAAATAAGCAACTAATGAGATTCATTGTGCTTTTTATGACGTGAATCTCATGGAAACCTCATGGGGGCTGTAAAAGACTAGATTCTTAAGGATGATAATTTAGCGGCAACAACATGTCGTTCTTTTTACCCTGTGTTTTCTACTTTAGTTACCTCAGGACATAAAGAACATGCGCTTAATAAAACAACACATCAACAACACAATGTGTTCGTCTCTTCTTGTTCTTAAATCAGCCTCTCCCCTCCCAGAGTATGAGTTCCCAGGAGATGTTGGGTCGTAGGAAGAGTTCGCTCTGTGCTGCTCCACGGGCCTTGGGTCAGCTCTTCATTCTGCTGCAGTACCAGACACTGGCCCACCGCATCAAGGTGATGGTCCGCAAGGCTGAGAACCTGGCCAAACTCTCCCGGATGCCAGGAGCAGCAGGTAGGTCCATTTAGCTTTCATCCGAAGCAACACAGAACTGTCGACATTGACAGTGATACACATGCAGGAATCAATACCACAACTCTGGTGTTGCCAGCACTATGCTTTAAGCCACTGAGCCATTGTTTAGAACCACYCCAGTCAAGCCCTCGACCTCACAATCCCATATCCAGTCCCAGCCTTAGTCACAGTCATATTCCCAGGCCCCTGCCGCCCTGATTGAGCTCCTTATGAGATTACAGATACTGTCATTTCCTCTCTCTCTCTCCGTTGTTCATGTTGATTGTTGCTCTCATGTCCCTACAGATCACTACGTAGTCATCAACCTGCGTCAGGATGGGAAGGTGATCAGTACGAAGGAGACCAAAGGGGCGGGAGGACACAACGCTGTGTGGAACGCTCCCTTTCTCTTTGACCTGCCTGTTGGTGACATCACTCAGCTGCCTCTTGCTCTGGAGTTCATCATCATGCAGGTAGGAATGACTCAGTGGTGAAGAATTAGGAGTGCACCCAYGGATAATGTAATAACAGATAATGTAATAACTTGTTTGTCCACAGTTTTTATTACATCCTCAATTATGTTACAAGTCTTCCATCAAATGTATCTTCTGTGCATTTGCGTCGTACAACTATCTGTATGTTATTTTTCTACAAAAGAAATGTCTCAGACCTCACTTCACTGTATATGGTCAAAGAACAACCAACAAAACATCTATCTCTCCAACAGGGGCGGCTCTACACGAAGAGCAGCATGCTGGGCCGTGTGTTGATTGGCTGCGAGGCCCCAGAGGCAGGACAGGGACACTGGAGGGACATGTGCAGTCAGGGACAGGTGGAGACAGCGCACTGGCACCCCATCACACCAGAAGTCTTTTAGGACTTTATAGCTGACCTTATGGAGGTGTCAGGAGGGTCAGGACGTTGCTGGAGAGAGGACAGGGGATAGAGGGCTTGCCAGACCTCTACCTGTGTCAGGTTGTCAGGACGTTGCTGGAGAGAGGACAGGGGATAGAGGGCTTGCCAGACTAATGGGACACACACAAAGGACGAACAGCAAATGGACAATCAGTGGTGGCACCTGTAAACATATTGTGATGACATTGCATTTAGACTTGTAGTATCTGATACTTAMTGTTCCACACTGCCCTAACAGTGAGATACAGGCCACAGGACTGACTGCCACTACTGCTGTATGATACCAGTTGCATGGATTTGTGTTATATGTTGGTGCTGTTTGTATCATAGAGAACAATCTGTCAGTCCCACACATCTTTAAAGCTGGAATCCTTAATTGAAACTACAGCAAAGCGGCTTCCCCACCTGTGTTTTGGTAAAAGGCTGAGGGATGAGCCTRGAGAAAGATAACCACTCTCAAATTCATAGTCAGGACTGAACATCCATGRCATCAAAATTATAGTTTTAACCATGTTTTGAGGCTATACAGTGTTTGTTTACATTTACATTGTTTACAAACACTGGAGTAAAATAAGCTTGTATTTTGGGTTCTGATGGAGTAGGACAGTTGAAATAAGCTCATGAGGCATTACCAAGTTAGATTTTTCAAGAATCAATGGGTATATACTGTATCATTAATTTATAAGTCCAAAAATGGGTGTAGCAACTAAGGATTCCAGCTTTAAAGACCATTGTCTGAATTTGCTCTACTGTCAATGATTCTTAAGTCATGGCCAAAACACTTCTAGTTGTGGTTTACTATGACGTTCTGTGTCAGTATTTGTCCTCGGCATTGATCTCTGCTTGCTTTGTTTGTGTTGTGCTCTTGTGGTACTTGTGGTCTGTGCTACTTGCATGATTGGGATCTTTGCCAGACATTAGCGTGATTGAAAAAGTGATATTGATCGTCATGCGCTATACTCTGTCATGGACTACTCATCCACCATCCACTGTGGCAGGATGATAACAGACATATGTTCAGTACTTGTATAGATGTTGGCCTGAATCATTACATACCATATATCTTTACCTGGATATGATCAGGCCTGTACCAGAGAAGCCCCCCAAACACCTTCATGAAGACAGGAGTCTGAAAAGCCATTTGCGTACATCAATCAGCCATCAATTGATTACTGTAACTGTGTAGGCATGCTTTTTAAGGGACTTACACTGTACACATTCTGTCATCGGACTTTCAATTATTTTAATCATCATTGACAAATGGAATGCCTGTCTTGTCTTGCTAAAATTGCATACTTATGCTTTTTAACAGAGAAAGCTCTCACAGTTGACATGTGTCTCTGAATTAAAGTGATGTGATGAAGATACCATATGTTCTGTCATATTTATAGATAGTATATGTTCCATGCACTAGAATACTACATACACCTAACATTATTACAAGAAAGAATACCACAGTTGACTAGTGGAGTAAAATGCCTGATCTGGAAATACTTGTAGAACTCGATCAGATCTTCAGATGTTGCCGTTGTTTCTTATGTATTTCTGATGGCATGCCTTTTGATGGTTATAAATATCCATATGTAACAGTGTTGCTGCCGTCCCTCTCCTTGCTCCAACCTGGGCTCGAACCAGGGACCCTCTGAACACATCAACAACTACCTCGCACGAACCATTGTTAGCTATCGCTCCACAAAAGCCATGACGTTTGCAGAGCAAGGGAAACAAGTACTTCAAGGTCTCAGAGTGAGTGACGTCACCGACTGAAATGCTACTAGGGCGCATCGCTAACTAGCTAGCCATTTCACACTGGTTACACATGTTGTGTAACTGCTGCCCTTTCTACTACTGTATGTGTCACTGAAATCATGGTTTCGGATATCAATTTATAGCTCAATCACTTATATTGAATGTGACAGACAGGACATATTTACTGTTGAATGGTCTATGATGGAGTAGGAGTTGAGTTAGAAAAAAATATACATTCTATATGGGTTTAATCTAGTAGAACTAAAACATGCCAATGTAAACAGTCAGATAAGGTTTGATCTGTGATTTCTATGAAAGCCCTTCACGTGATACCACAATGGCATTGTTTCATACTAATCTGCCACTTTCCCAGACAAGGTATCTTAATGGGTGTTTGATCATCTGTTCTCATTCCCTTATCTCTGTGTGAACCCTTGCTGACCCTGCACAGTAGAAACATACTGTTGCCTGCACTACATCTAAACAGGAGTACAGGTTTCAGGATTATGGTAAAATTAGAGYGATTCACAGGATTTGAGAAAGTAGCATGGAATGCACATACCTGCAAAAGGTTTTGGATATCTCTGCTTATTTGTAAAGCCAGTATCAACTATTGCTGAAGGCTAAGTCACTGTCACCCTCAAGATGGTTCACCCATTAAAACAGACAGCAAAGAAGGAAATGTCTTCAAATACAGCTCATAAAATGTGTTATTCATGTGCTCTAAGAGTCAACACACTCATATAACATACAGCACGTCATGCCCACCTTTTAGTACTCTCACATTGCGAACATCACCCATATCTATCCATAGCAACACACCAATTATCATAATTATAAGTTCTAGAGTGACCATAATAGGCTGTGGATCCAGTCCCTGGTAGCTGTCTGTCCAGTAGCCACTCATACAGGCAATACAGACCGGCTGGAGCTGTACCATACTCTACAATTGTGAACGGGAGGTTTAGCCATCAGTGAAAATCAGAACATGAGCTTTTTCACTGTCTGTCTTTCTCTCTCACGTTGCGAACATCACGCCTATTGATCATGGTTATGAGCGGAAGCAGAGCAAGGGAAGATCAATATCTTTGGATCTTGGCAAGGTGGGTAAAGACACAGAGGGAAGTGACTCACCTTGAGGAGACAGCTGTTTTTAAGAGAGAGGTTGCTCCCCCCTACCCCACCACCCCCAGAAAGAGGCTGGTGGATGGAGAGTAAAGGTCAGTGAGTGAGTCTCTCAGGGGAGACAGAGTTAGGCTGAATAGTAGAGTACATGGTCCACAGTTTTGGTTTTTGGATATTAGGACCCCCATTAGCTACTGCAGATGTAACAGCTACTCTTCCTGGGGTACACATAAAACATACAAATACGTGACAAAGTACAGAAGAGTTATAGACAAAATAGTTATATATAGGAAAGACACCAAGAGATAGCAAACATTATATTTACACTCGATTCATAAATACGTATTCATATTCTTATATACAGTACAGTTAAATTAGATCTTTAGAAAGCGGTGCTATGATATGTTTCATTTWTTTWTTTTTTAAAGCTAAAATTAAAAATTAAAAACTGCCACCTCTGATGGTTGAGCATTCCATGATGACATAGCGACGCATTAAATACGTTTTTGGTTTATGTACCGTAAAGGATCCTATAGTGGTGTGTCTGGTGGGGTATGTATGTGTTACCGGCCTCAGTCTGTAGCTGAGGTGGCCTGTAACAGTAAAAAGAACGGACACAAGTTTACGTCTGCAAAGTTCTGGCGCTTAATTTATTCTGAAGAATGGTGCGCGCGCTTGGCCAGAACTTGCTGTTTCTGAACTACACTGCGCAACAGCGCCATCTATTGGCCTGATGTTCTACTAACGCTAAAGCATGTAGAATATCCAATTTAGATTAATTAAGACAAATACATTAAGAAATTGGATTTAAAAAATAAAGGGGTGTCTTTTTAGTGACTTTGTTTTCAGCCCATTATACATGTCTGTTTGAAGAATATGCAGATAGATTATACAAGTGGTTAGGCATTTTCAACACACAACTGTTAATAAAAACTAGAAGAGAAGTAGTCAATTTCTCCTCAACCCTCAACCATGAAAGACTATCATCCATGTTGTTGATGTTAGTTCTGTGTGTGCAGTTCAGGGCAGTAGCGATGCGTGGGTAAAATCACTGGGGAAGCCAAGCTAGAAAGAAAAGCCATTTTACAACCCATGTGTTGTGATAATTGCGTTGTTTGATCTATAACCTGTTAGTTCATATGCCTTGCGACTGTGATGTATAGGCCAAAGGCTGAGACAATAAGAAGACACAGTGGCAGGCCAAATTCAACCACACCTTTGTTTCATCACAAAACCAGAGAGCAACCTCAGTCTGGTCAAGTCCACAAAGCATATTGCATATAACAAACAGTTACATGACCTACAGCATGGTCAAGCAAGTTAGTGTTTCCGACATTTTCGGACTACTAAACAACTATTGATTTACAACCCCGGAGAGTAAGTCCGGGGCAAGTCGCAAAGAAAACAGGAGCTGCCTCCACTTTCCCAGCACCATTTCAACTTCAACATCATCAAGTCACCTAGGCTTAGCCTAAGACAGTGACAACTAAAAGATACCAAAAACAATTTAGCCCAATAAATGTAAGCTAAATATGATATGGCTGTCCATGGTTCTGATTTCTGTGGGTGTATGTGCGTGCAAGTAGAAAAACATGTTCACTCACCCTACTTGTAGAGAAATGCCAATGCCATTCGACTCTCTTTCATGTTGAAGAAACTGTCTATCACTCTGTCATACAGTACACGCTTTCATTTTTAGTTGTCCTTGGCTACCTGGCTAAAATGCTTGCTCGCTAGCTTAACTTCCTTTCATGGGCAACGTTAGCTAGTTAACATTAGCCTTCTACATCTAGCTACATATTGAACTTACCTCTCAGACCAGGGGCACAATATATGAATTTATGGTTGGATCAGAATTGCCGTTATAATCATTAGCCAGTACAGAGAATTAAGTAAAACCACAAATCCAACTCCCTATCTCCATCCATGGCTAATTTAGCAAAGGGACAATTTTAGCTAGCTAGCTAGCCACTGGAGGACAACAAAACAACTGTTCTGCCTGCGACTATGGAACCCTGACCTGTCCACCGGACATGTTACCTGTCCCAGACCTGCTGTTTTCAACTCTCTAGAGACCGCAGGAGCGGTAGAGATACKCTTAATGATCGGCTATGAAAAGCCAACTGACATTTACTCCTGATTATTATTTGACCATGCTGGTCATTTATGAACATTTGAACATCTTGGCCATGTTCTGTTATAATCTCCACCCGGCACAGCCAGAAGAGGACTGGCCACCCCTCATAGCCTGGTTCCTCTCTAGGTTTCTTCCTAGGTTTTGGCCTTTCTAGGGAGTTTTTCCTAGCCGCCGTGCTTCTACACCTGCATTGCTTGCTGTTTGGGGTTTTAGGCTGGGTTTCTGTACAGCACTTCGAGATATTAGCTGATGTACGAAGGGCTATATAAAATAAACTTGATTTGAACACAAAGAGATGCAACAATTCAAGTTGTTTCTGTTAATGACGTATACTCTCGATGTGATTGGAGTGAAGCCAAATCCAAACTGGCTTCCCTTGACACTTTTTTTATGGTGTGCCAGGACCATTCACATTTGAGCTCAATGCTGATTGGGTATTATTTTATACTACTTTATATCAAGGGAGGCCAAATGCTCGCTGGCTTCCCTTTCATTCGATGCCACCGGAGGCAAAGTCATTCTCTTTTTGACCAGACACCATCAGAAAGATGGCCTACACATACAGAGMGGCGCTGTTTCACTCACTCTGAAGCTTTCTCCAGTGAGATATATTCAGCCTCTTGTGAATTGAAGGACAATTCTGAAACACAGAGTGACGAAAGATAATMATTTTTCTTAGTGAATTTATTGGCAATGCCTGGCTTCCCTTGGCATCCATGAACAGTAACCACTGGTTAAGGGCAAGGCGTGCTGCTTGGTTTTGAGCCAGTTGCAGCTTTGCTAGGTCTTTGCTGCATCTGACGATATTACTGGACAGGGATCAAGATTGGACAAAAATGCAAATTAATTACTTAAAAATCATACAATGTGATTTTCTGGATTTTTGTTTTCGATTCCGTCTCTCACAGTTGAAGTGTACCTATGATAAAAATTACAGACTTCTACATGCTTTGTAAGTAGGAAAACCTGCAAAATCGGCAGTGTATCAAATACTTGTTCTCCCCACTGTATATGCATGCTGAAAGTCAGTAGTTAACCTTTAAAAAAAAGTAGCATTGTATTTGTTCAAACACAATTCTCTCCATCAGTTTACAAAGAACAGGCAGCCAACTGATTGGGCGGCTGTTAGAGCCAGCAAAGGGTGCTTTACTATTTATGATTTTTTTTGCAACATCATGGATGGATGCTGCTTGATCTGTTCCTACTGCAGAGTGGGGACAGTCTTACAACCCTAATATGCTTATTTGACAATCACTACATCCCACAAACTTCCACAACCTCGGCACAAACACGCATAGGGGACATAAAAAAGCTACTGTGTGATGTGAGTGATGTGGTGTGATGTGAGTCTAATTGGCAACTTCTCCATACACATTTTTTTTACACTGTGTTATCTGTGTCACTTTCATAGGGCATGCAATGAGTCATCACTCATGCCCTTTTTGGTATGCATTCAATTTCTCTGGAGTCGAGCAGTGGAGAGATGTTTAATAGTCTGTTTAATGTCTAAAACACACAAGTTTAGTCTCATAGACATACTGTATGACAGGCAGCCCCTCTGTCTCAATGATGTGCTTGTACATGGAATGACTCTGCCAGACAGTATAATGAGTGATTATGACTAATACATGATGACATATACCCTGAGGAGGTCAACGACAGGTTGGCCGACAGGTAGACAGGTAGCCCCTCCCTGTAGATCGAAGGCAGGACTCAATTGGCTGATGACAGCCACAGGATCGATGGAGAACTAACTGATCAGAGTTTATCAGCTAGTAAGTTTTCTTTAAAGACAGCGCCATCTACAAAAAGAAAATGAGGTTCCAGCTGCCATCACTTACAGCAGGAGTGGGCAAACTTTTTGGCTTGAGGACCACATCGGGATTTCGAAATTGGCTGGAGTTTTTTAAACCCCAAATAATAATTTCTAAAAAACAACCACAAAAAAAGTGTTCAATATTTATTTTTATACAAAATCCATCGCGGGCCAAACTGTGATTTAGTGTAATCCACAATAACTCACAATTGCACATATATTGATCTTCATGTATTGTTTTGGATAGAATTGCCCAAAAAATTGATATGACATGTTTTGTGAGAGGGAAGTGGGTGTACAGATCAGATCATACAGAATATCCCCCTTTTAAAAAATGTAAAAATATCTTATTTACTGACCTCCTTACAGTAAGTATTGTACTATTTTATAACAGAGACAGCGGAAAATACAGATAGTAGTAGTAGGCATAAAGACAAAACGTTTCAAAATCCCGTCACCATGGGGGTATGTGTGGTCCAGAGTCAGAAACGTTACCGCTGCACAATAGTCCGGCACAATACAGTAGAATCTAGATAACTTGGATTCTGTTGGATCCCCTAGCCCTAGCCCTAGCCTCAATCACAACCCTAACTCTAACCCTAGCATCATGTCCACATCCCAGTTCAACCCTAACCTTAGCCTCAACCACAAGCTCCACCGTAAAGCTAACCCTGACCCTAATCCTAGCTTCATGTTCACATCCCGGTTCAACTCTAACTCCAGGTAGCTGCAGGTAACTGCACCTAACTGTTATTGACTCAGAGAGAGCATTGCTTGATGTTTGTTCCTTTGATAATTGGTGAAACTGCTGTGAAAACAATGAATATGATTAACCTTTGTCTGAAAGTGAGCAGTAACTATACATTAATGTGTGATTATAAAAATAAAAATAAATGTTGGTGAAAAGCATTTCTTGCTGCAACTCCATGAATACAAATGATMTGTGAGGCTTTGTGACCACTAGGTGTCATGATTGGCACGAATAAGCAAGCACCAGGCTCAGTATAACATGKAATCTAAATAAGACAAAGGTCAGAACATGGTTTGTGTTCACTGAAGGTAGCGAAGGGATTTGGTGCATTAGGCCTGTGCAAGTTCAACAGTAATGACTTATGACCTGTTCTGAATGCTTTAAAATGTCTGTTTCTTGACAGTAAACCTATTATGTGTCAAAATGACTTAGATAATATAGTACCCAACATATTAGGGAGTTTACCTGCAGTTTGACTCATGGTTTTGCTTGGTCCTTTGGGCTGCATAACACATCTAGCTGATGTTGAAACACATCTTCCCAAATTAATATCCTGATGCATTTTTGTCTCATCATGATTACTGGCTGCTTCTTAAAAAGGTCATTTTTTTGCATCTTGGAAACCAATACTTAGTAATGAATGAGTGGAGAGGAGCACACTCCATCTCAAATCAAATCAAATTTTATTAGTCACATACACATGGTTAGCAGATGTTAATGCGAGTGTAGCGAAATGCTTGTGCTTCTAGTTCGATAGGTAGTAGTTGTGGAATTGTTAGGTTAGATTACTTGTTGGTTATTACTGC
>NW_019943617.1:132555-176786 GCF_002910315.2 Salvelinus sp. IW2-2015
CTATTGACTGTTCTTTTGTTTCATTCCCACGTGGAACTCTTGTTGTTGTTTTTTGTCGCACTGTTTTGCTTTATCTTAGCCAGGTCGCAGTTGTAATGAGAGAACTTGTTCTCAACTGGTCTACCTGGTTAAATAATAATCATATTAGAAAATGACAGTGTTTAAACACAAACACAGATTGTAGTGACTGGTTAGGGACCTACAGACTGACTGAGGGACAGACTAGATTGAATTAGGGAAACAGCCAGTAAAGACAAGCCAGGCCACATCTGGAGGTCTCCTCACAGCACAGCTGTGTCCAGCCCAGCGCCTGGCTGTCTCTAGTAATTAGTTATGCCGGGTTGAAATGCAGGACCCAAAAGCGACGTAATAGAAACAGAGTCTTTATTCAGTATCAAACAAACAATGATTCTCCTGATATATCAAGGTAAATCCAAAACAGGAAACTGAAATCCTCTCGTCCCAGTAGAGAAGGAACGACAGGAGACGCGACCACAGACTGCAGGTCGCTTCAGGAAGGCACAGGCCGTAGCTGACATAGACACCTGCTCACACGCAAGCATCTGAAGAAGGCAAAACACGACAGGGCGGAACAAGGACACAGGAACAGCAAACATCAAACAAGAATCCGACAAGGACAGAAGCGGAAAACAGAGGGAAAATAGGACTCTAATCAGAGGGCAAAATAGGGGACAGGTGTGAAAGAGTAAATGAGGTCGTTTAGAGAATGAGAAACAGCTGGGAGCAGAACGGACGATAGAGAGAGAGAGCGGGAGAGGGAGAGAGGGAGGAGAGAGGAAGAGAGAGAAAGAGGAAAGAACTAATAAGACCAGCAGAGGGAAGCACAGGGACAAGACATGATGATCAATGACAAAACATGACAGTACCCCCCCACTCACCGAGCGCCTCCTGGCGCACTCGAGGAGGAACCCTGGCGCAACGAAGGAATATACATCAATCAACGAACGGTCAGCACGTCCCGAGATGGAACCCAAACTCCTCTCCTCAGGACCGTTAACACCTCCCCAATCCACTAAGTACTGCGTGACCCACGTCCCCGAGAACGCATGTCCATGATCTTCCGTACCTTGTAAGTAGGAGCGCCCCTCACAAGGACGGGGGCGGGGGGGAGAAGACGAACGGGGGGCGCGTAAGAAAAGCTTGACACAAGAGGACATGGGAAGACAGGGTGGACGCGGACGAAGATGTCGCGAAGAAAGCAGTCGCACAGCGACAGGATTGTATGACCTGAGAGGACCACGGAACGGACCAATGAACCGCCGAGTCAACTGCCGAGAAGCTGTCGTAAGGGTGAAGGTACGAGTGGAAGCCACACTTCTGACCCGACAATACCTTAGACTCTTAATCCTCGTTTATTTGGTCGGCTCTCCACAGCTGCTTCCCTGTAACGCAAAGTTGCAGGACCTGCACCCTCCTCCAGGTGCGGCTCACAACGTTGGACAAAAGCCTGGAGCGGATGGGAACGCTGGGATCTCTCTCTTTTTTCACAATAGAAAAATCTATATACAGTGTGTGCAAATGGAGTAAGGAGGTAAGGCAATAAATAGGCCATAGTAGTGAAGTAATTACAATTTAGCAAATTAACACTGTAGTGATTGATGTGCAGATGATGATGTGCAAGTAGAAATACTGGTGTACGAAATAGCAAAAAAAGTAAATAAAAACAATATAGGGATGAGGTAGGTAGTTGGATGGGCTATTTACAGATGGGCTGTGTACAGCTGCAGCAATTGGTAAGKTGCTCAGATAGCTGATGCTTAAAGTTAGTGAGGGAGATATAAGTCTCCAACTTCAGCGATTTTTGAATTCTTTTCCAATCATTGGCAGCAGAGAACTGGAAGGAAAGGCGGCCAAAGAGGTGTTGGCTTTGGGGATGAGTTTGATATTTTACTGTCCCAGCAAAACTGTGTGTTGCCAGGACATGGACCAGGCCATTACTGTGTGAATACTTAGGCTGGGATGATGGATGAGATCAGACAGACTCAAACAGATACAGACTGAGGTTTACATTTTGTGACTGTTGATGGCTATTCCACTTTAATTATRTACAGTAAGTCTATCCTACTGCCGCTCTGTTGCCCATGTCATCCATGTCTGAAATATGAGTCCTCTAAAATGTATCTTGCCCATTAATAATTATAGGAAAACAAACCTCTTGCTTTTATGTTCAAATTGGTCAAATAGAAAAATRCTCGGTATTATTTGCAACCATCTCATGACCTATTCCCAGACTCTCTCATGACCCTCTGAAGTCTAAGGGACGCCAATGTTGCTTTTGAGGTTTGAATTATTGCTTGGGCTTCAAACAGAAAAGATATATGGTAAGTTCCCCAAACTACTGTATCCCAGGCATCAGTTAAAAAGCATGTTGACAAAGTCGCTAGTTATCATAAACCATGGACAGCTACAATGATGCATCATTTAAGCAGCACACATGACATGCAGGGCCCAGGTCTCTTTATCAAGAATGGGAATACGGCACAATAACATCACTGTGTTCCTGGCATCTGACAGGGGAGGCGCCCTCATACACACCTTTCTGCCCCCCTCTCTTCACTGGAGCGTCTCCTCCTTCCCGTCTGGAGTCAGCTGTAACAGAGAAGGACTGTTAAACTATCTGAAACTATCATATGTGGGCATCAGATGCAGCCAGCATCCATGCTCCCAATGGGGGCCTTGACATCACGCGGCAGACAGTTCATCCCAAGGCCAGAGGGTCAGGATTGACAACAATGACAGGGATCCAATGCACCAATCTGACAACTACTACTACCACACGCCAGTCAAGGCCATCAATAGAGATAGGGACCTGCACTAGCTTGGGCAACAGACAACACATACAAATACAGGCCTGTGCTCTCACTCAGAAACTGAAACTCCAGTTCTTGGTTGTCACATCAACCTGGAATGTGGCGCATCAAAAGATAATGCTACAAATTACACCAGCTCCATTTACGGCATGGTTTGTTTGTATGATTGGCCATCATTCAAATAATATACTTCAAGGCTTTGTCTTTCACAATGATGAAGTTTGAATCAGATTGCTGGGTCCCTGTGAGTTTAACTTTTTCTGTAAACCTTTTTATTTTTGTCCTAAACACAATGACTGATGGGATCCAGCAGTAAATGGACAAACACCACTACACACAAACATGTTCTTCCTTAAATAATGTTTTACAACACCGTTTTTGGACCCAATGTTTAATTGCCTATTAATAGATTTGATGCTAACGTTTATCCAGTTAAAAGTTATTGGATTTGGCTATTTCAGCTACACCCGTTGCTGACAGGTGTATACAATCAAGCACACAGCCATGCAATCTCAATAGACAAACATTGGCAATAGAATGGCCTTACTGAAGAGCTCAGTGACTTTCAACCTGGCAGCGTCATAGGATGCCACCTTTCTAACAAGTGAGTTTGCCAAATTTCTGCCCTGCTAGAGCTGCCCCAGTCAACTGTAAGAGCTGTTTTTGTGAAGTGGAAACGYCTAGGAGCAACAACGTCTCAGCCGCGAACTGTTTGTCGGGAGCTTCATGAAATGAGTTTCCATGGCCGAGCAGCCATGGAAACTTTGCCACCATTGGACTCTGGAGCAGTGGAAACACGTTCTCTGGAGTGATGAAACACGTTTCACTATCTGGCAGTCCGAAGGACAAATCTGGGTTTGGGGGATGCCAGGAGAAYGCTACCTGCCCCAATGCATAGTGCCAACTGTAACGTTTGGTGGAGGAGGAATAATGGTCTGGGTCTGTTTTAAATGGTTCGGGATAGGCACCTTAGTTCCAATGAAGAGAGATCTTAACGCTACAGCATACAATGACATTCTAGATGATTCTTTGTGGCAACAGTTTGGGGAAGGCCCTTTCCTGTTTCAGCATGACAATGCCCCCGTGCACAAAGCGAGGTCCATATAGAAACAGTTTGTCGAGATTGGCGTGGGAGAACTTGTCTGGCCTGCACAGAGCCCTGACCTCCAGCCCATCGAAGCGAGCCAGGCCTAATCGCCCAACATCAGTGCCTGACCTAATTAATGCTCTTGTGGCTGAATGGAAGCAAGTCCGCACAGCAATGTTCCAACATCTAGTGGAAAGCCTTCCCAGAAGAGTGGAGGCTGTTATAGCAGCAAAAGGGGGACCAACTCCCTATTAATGCCCATGATTTTGTAATGAGATGTTCGACGAGCTGGTGTCCACATATGCTTGGCCATGTAGWGTATCTAGCAAAGATGCAGCTGGCTCAAAACAGAGCAGCACACCTTGCCCTTAACTGAACATACAGAACATTTGAACATGTGGGGACAGCAGACTGGGATAAGGAAAGATTGAATACGTCCGTAAACACACCAGCCATCTGGTCTGCGCATACTCTGAGGACACGGCTAGGGATACCATTTGGGCCGGCAGCCTTGCGAGGGTTAACACGTTTAAATGTCTTACTCATGTCGGCCACAGAGAAGGAGAGCACACAGTCCTTGGTAGCGGGCCACGTCGGTGGCACTGTAATATCATCAATGCGGGAAAAGAAGGTGTTTAGTCTGGAAGCAAGACGTCTGTGTCCGTGACGTGGATGGTTTTATTTTTGTAGTCCGTGATTGTCTGTAGACCCTGCCACATACGTCTCGTATCTGAGCTGTTGAATTACAACTCCACTTTTTGTACTGACATTTCGCTTGTTTCATTGCCTTGCGGAGGGAATAACTACAGTTTTTATTCTGCCATAATCCCAGCCACCTTTCCATTGTTAAATCATCAACATCAAGTTTATTTTATATAGCCCTTCGTACATSAGCTAATATCTCGAAGTGCTGTACAGAAACCCAGCCTAAAACCCCAAACAGCAAGCAATGCAGGTGTAGAAGCACGGTGGCTAGGAAAAACTCCCTAGAAAGGCCAAAACCTAGGAAGAAACCTAGAGAGGAACCAGGCTATGAGGGGTGGCCAGTCCTCTTCTGGCTGTGCCGGGTGGAGATTATAACAGAACTATGCCAAGATGTTCCAAAATATCATAAGTGACAAGCATGGTCAAATAATAATCATGAATAATTTTTCAGTTGGCTTTTCATAGCCGATCATTAAGAGTTGAAAATAGCAGGTCTGGGACAGGTGGCGGTTCCTAACCGCAGGCAGAACAGTTGAAACTGGAATAGCAGCAAGGCCAGGTGGACTGGGACAGCAAGGAGTCATCATGCCTGTAGTCCTGACGTATGGTCCTAGGGCTCAGGTCCTCCGGAGAGAGAAAGAAAGAGAGAAGGAGAGAATTAGAGAGAGCCAAGATTTTCAAAATGTTCATAAATGACAAGCATGGTCAAATAATAATCAGGAATAAATATCAGTTGGCTTTCATAGCCGATAATTAAGAGTTGAAAACAGCAGGTCTGGGACAGGTAGGGGTTCCATAACCGCAGGCAGAACAGCTGAAACTGGAATAGCAGCAAGGCCAGGCGGACTGGGACAGCAAGGAGTCATCATGCCGGTTTGCCGTGACGTATGGTCCTGGGCTCAGGTCCTCCGAGAGAGAAGAAAGAAAGAGAGAAGGAGAGATTAGAGAGAGCCAAGATTTTCAAAATGTTCATAAATGACAAGCATGGTCAAATAATAATCAGGAATAAATATCAGTTGGCTTTTCATAGCCGCTCATTAAGAGTTGAAAACAGCAGGTCTGGGACAGGTAGGGGTTCCATAACCGCAGGCAGAACAGCTGAAACTGGAATAGCAGCAAGGCCAGGCGGACTGGGGACAGCAAGGAGTCATCATGCCCGGTTTGCCGTGACGTATGGTCCTAGGGCTCAGGTCCTCCGAGAGAGAGAAAGAAAAGAGAAGAAGGAGAGAATTGAAGAGAGCCAAGATTTTCAAAATGTTCATAAATGACAAGCATGGTCAAATAATAATCAGGAATAAATACAGTTGGCTTTTCATAGCCGCTCATTAAGAGTTGAAAACAGCAGGTCTGGGACAGGTAGGGGTTCCATAACCGCAGGCAGAACAGCTGAAACTGGATAGCAGCAAGGCCAGGCGGACTGGGACAGCAAGGAGTCATCATGCCCGGTTTGCCGTGACGTATGGTCCTAGGGCTCAGGTCCTCCGAGAGAGAGAAAGAAAGAGAGAAGGAGAGAATTAGAGAGAGCCAAGATTTTCAAAATGTTCATAAATGACAAGCATGGTCAAATAATAATCAGGAATAAATATCAGTTGGCTTTTCATAGCCGATCATTAAGAGTTGAAAACAGCAGGTCTGGGCAGGTAGGGGTTCCATAACCGCAGGCAGAACAGCTGAAACTGGAATAGCAGCAAGGCCAGGCGGACTGGGACAGCAAGGAGTCATCATGCCCGGTTTGCCGTGACGTATGGTCCTAGGGCTCAGGTCCTCCGAGAGAGAGAAAGAAAGAGAGAAGGAGAGAATTAGAGAGAGCCAAGATTTTCAAAATGTTCATAAATGACAAGCATGGTCAAATAATAATCAGGAATAAATATCAGTTGGCTTTTCATAGCCGATCATTAAGAGTTGAAAACAGCAGGTCTGGGACAGGTAGGGTTCCATAACCGCAGGCAGAACAGCTGAAACTGGATAGCAGCAAGGCCAGGCGGACTGGGCAGCAAGGAGTCATCATGCCCGGTTTGCCGTGACGTATGGTCCTAGGGCTCAGGTTCTCCGAGAGAGAGAAAGAAAGAAGAGAACGAGAGAATTAGAGAGAGCATACTTAAATTTACACAGGACACTGGATAAGATAGGAGAAGTACTCCAGGTATAACCAACTGACTCTAGCCCCCGACACATAAACTACTGCAGCATAATTACTGGAGGCTGAGACAGGAGGGGTCAGAAGACACTGTGGCCCCATCAGAAGAAACCCCCGGACAGGGCCAAACAGGAAGGATATAACCCCACCCACTTTGCCAAAGCACAGCCCCCACACCACTAGAGGGATATCTTCAACCACCAACTTACAATCCTGAGACAAGGCCGAGTATAGCCCACAAAGATCTCCACCACAGCACAAACCAAGGGGGGCGCCAACCCAGACAGGAAGATCACGTCAGTAACTCAACCCACTCAAGTGACGCACCCCTCCCAGGGACGGCATGAAAGAGCACCAGTAAGCCAGTGACTCAGCCCCTGTAATAGGGTTAGAGGCAGAGAATCCCAGTGGAGAGAGGGGAAACCGCCAGGCAGAGACAGCAAGGGCGGTTCGTTGCTCCAGAGCCTTTCCGTTCACCTTCACACTCCTGGGCCAGACTACACTCAATCATATGACCTACTGAAAGAGATAAGTCTTCAGTAAAGACTTAAAGGTTGAGACCGAGTCTGCGTCTCTCACATGGTAGGCAGACCGTTCCATAAAAATGGAGATCTATAGGAGAAAGCCCTGCCTCCGCTGTTTGCTTAGAAATTCTAGGGACAATTAGGAGGCCTGCGTCTTGTGACCGTAGCGTACGTATAGGTATGTACGGCAGGACCAACTCGGAAAGATAGGTAGGAGCAAGCCCATGTAACGCTTTATAGGTTAACAGTAAAACCTTGAAATCAGCCCTTGCCTTAACAGGAAGCCAGTGTAGGGAAGCTAGCACTGGGTAATATGATCAAAATTTCTTGGTTCTAGTCAGGATTCTAGCAGCCGTATTTAGCACTAACTGAAGTTTATTTAGTGCTTTATCCGGGTAGCCGGAAAGTAGAGCATTGCAGTAGTCTAACCTAGAAGTAACAAATGCATGGATTAATTTTTCTGCATCATTTTTGGACAGAACTTTCTGATTTTGCAATGTTACGTAGATGGAAAAAAGCTGTCCTTGAAACAGTCTTGATATGTTCGTCAAAAAGAGATCAGGGTCAAGAGTAACGCCGAGGTCCTTCACAGTTTTATTTGAGACGACTTTACAACCATCAAGATTAATTGTCAGATTTAACAGAAGATCTCTTTGTTTCTTGGGACCTAGAACAAGCATCTCTGTTTTGTCCGAGTTTAAAAGTAGAACGTTTGCAGCCATCCACTTCCTTATGTCTGAAACACAGGCTTCTAGCGAGGGCAATTTTGGGGCTTCACCATGTTTCATTGAAATGTACAGCTGTGTGTCATCCGCATAGCAGTGAAAGTTAACATTATGTTTTCGAATAACATCCCCAAGAGGTAAAAATATTAGTGAAAACAATATATATGCGGTGGTATAATATAAATGCGGTGGTTCGCGCTTTCAGTTTTACACGAATGCCGCCATCTATCCACGGTTTCTGGTCAGGGTAGGTTTTAATAGTCACAGTGGCTACAACATCTCCTATGCACTTCCTTATAAACTCACTCACCGAATCAGCGTATACGTCGTATTATCTCTGAGGCTACCCGGAACACGTCCCCACATGACATGCCACCAGGCGTTTCTTCACAGTCCCCATGTCCAAAACTAATTCACGGCAACGCACAGTATTATACAGAGCCATGAACGCATGGAACTCCCTTCCATCTCCAATTACTCCAGCAAACAGCAAAATTACCTTTAAAAACAGGTTAAACAACATTTCATGGAACCACACACACATTATTTTGTTGTATTGTTTGTATATTGCTGTATTTGAAATTTGTGTGAACGTCGTTGTCCATCAGTGTTTTGTCACTTGTCATGTGTTGTGTTTTTGTGGACACCAGGAAGAGTAGGTGCTTGCTTCAGCAAAGGCTAATGGGATCAAAATAAACAAATAAAAATAATATCCAGATCTGAAAAATGCAGGCACGTGATTCAGCAGGGATTCAGGCCGTTCTCAGTACTACCCGTCGGGGAATGGAGGACTTCATCTCTGTGACTTAATTGCACAAGCCTCTACATTCCAAATATAAGGCAACAATACTCTGACCCGTCTAACCCCATGTGTCTTAAAGAACCTTAATACCCGCATCCAGTTTATCTGACGCCTGTCCAACAGATTCTCATCTCAATAGATTTGAAATGGGAACATTCTTTCGGATGGTCTGGTAATTAATAAATCTCTTGCAGATGCCTGGTTTCTGGTTGAAATGTCTTCCCAGAGTGACCTCACAGCTCTGACTAGTGCACATGTTGGACCCTGGGCTCCGTAGGGTAGAAGTTAGGGTCACTAACAACGTGGGTGGATTGACATAAGTACATGGATGGCCTCAGACAAATGACACCAAGTGGGCCGAGGAAAAGCCAACACAGCAAACTCTTGTCTTACCCCCCAAAGCCAAGGAGAATCTGCCTGTCATGGCTATAAATTAACATTACAATCATGCTCCAAATAGGGGTCGAGGGGTGAGGTCCAGATAAGATCATCCCATGACTGTCCTAATGATTCACAAACATGATTCCCCTGAACTAAACTGACAAGTCGTGGCTTTGTCATACGGTTATATTCTCGTCCTTTCTGAAGAGCGGAAATGAATTGCCCAGAGTTGAGATCAATGGTGGGAGGAGTATTTTGTGAGTGTTGGAGCAGGTGCATTGTGAGGGCCAAAGCCCCCTGAAACTATTGGGTTCTCAGAACTGTGAATCACCCATGTACAATCCTGGGTCACACTGAAATAGCCAGTTTTGGTTAGTAGTAAACTACTAGAAGTAATTTCATCACAGTTTGCTGTAGCTTAGTGGTAGTTGAACTAAATAAAAATCTTGGTAGTGTTTTCAGTAGTTCATACATTTTTTACCATGCAGCAGTGTAGCTGACTTCTGGAATTACACACTACTTTTTTTGCAGAAAGAAAATATGGGTAAAGTAGTAGGCAAGATTTTATTTTTCTAAATCTGACCTGCCTAACTCTCACTTGAAACATTGTGTTTATTAGGCTAAATTATATATTCTAACATCTGACTCCAAAGTGATCTGACCTTGCAACTTCAGATTTAGTTATGATAATTTAGTTTGGATGTAGTAAACTACTTTTCAAAGTAACTTTAGTTAACTAAACTATAAGTTTCTTAAGGGTAGCTTTAGTGTAGCTCAACTTCTTCCAGGACATAGCCCACATTGCTGATGTGCCCTGTAAACGAAAAACAGCCATGGGGACTTGGGGATTTGGGAGGCCAATAAAAAACATTTGTTTTGCATTTATCGCCTGCCAGTCGATAGGGAGTTATTTTTAGGTTCATAGTCCTACAATTATAACTTATATTTAGAATTAATTTCTTGGGATCGGAGCAAGAACTGTAACTATGACACTAGATATGATCAAAATGAATCAGAATCTTGAACTTGCAGTAGGTTTTGATTTCCATTCTGATTCAAGGGATTATTCTCCTAAACCACCAGGACTAATTACTATGAGCTAATGTGGAAAACATTCAGAATGCACAAAACCATAATGATATCTTACAGTATTATATAACTTTACAATTAAACACCGTTTGTCTCAACAGTTGCAGTACAAATAATCTTCTTTTTGTTGCACCTTTTGCCAGTGCCTTCGGAAAGGATTCAGACCCGTTTAATTTTTTCACATTTTGTTACATTACAGCCTTATTCTAAAATGTATTAAATTGTTCCCCCCCTCAATCTACACACAATACCCCATAATGACAACGCAAAAACAGGTTTAGATTTTTTTGCAAATGTATTAAAAATAAAAAACAGAAATACCTTATTTGCTGTGAGACTTGAAATTGAGCTCAGGTGCATCGTGTTTCCATTGATCATCCTTGAGATGTTTCTACAATTTGATTGGACTCAACCTGTGGTAAATTCAATTGATTGGACATGCTTTGGAAAGGCACACACGTGTCTATGTATGGTCCCACAGTTGACAGTGCATGTCAGAGCAAAAACCAAGCCATGAGGTTGAAGGAATTGTCTTAGAGCTCCGAGACAGGATTGTGTCAATGCAGAGATCTGGGGAAGGGTATGCAAAAATGTCTGCAGCATTGAAAGTCCCCAAGAACACAGTGGCCTCCATCATTAAATGGAAGAAGTTTGGTACCATCAAGACTCTAGAGCTGGCTGCCCGGTCAAACTGAGCAATCGTGGGAGTAGGGCCTTGGTCAGGGAGGTGACCAAGAACCCGATGGTCACTCTGACAGAGCTCCAGGATCTTCCAGAAGGACAACCATCTCTGCAGCACACCACCAATCAGGCCTTTATGGTAGAGTGGCCAGACAGAAGCCACTCTTCAGTAAAAGGCACACAGCAGCCCATTTGGAGTTAGCCAAAAGGCACCTAAAGAACTCTGACCATGAGAAACAAGATTGAACTCTTAGGCCTGAATGCCAAGCGTCACGTCTGGAGGAAACCTGGCACCATCCCTACAGTGAAGCATGGTGGTGGCAGCAGCATGCTGTGGGGATATTCTTCAGTGGCAGGGACTGGAAGACTAGTCAGGATCGAGGGAAAGATGAACGGAGCAAAGTGCAGAGAGATCCTTGATGAAAACCTGCTCCAGAGCGCTCAGGACCTCAGACTTCTTTCATTGTAGAATGATGGAGGCCACCATGTTCTTGGGGACCTTCAATGCTGCAGACATTTTTTGGTACCCATCTGTGCCTTGACACAACCCTGTCTTGGAGCTCTATGGACAATTCCTTCGACCTCGTGGCTTGGCTTTTGCTCTGACATGCATTGTCAACTGTGGGACCTTTACAAATAATTTCCAATCAATGGATTTGTAGAAATCAAGTTGTAGACAATCTCAAGGATGATCAGTGGAAACAGGATGCATCTGAGCTCAATTTCGAGTCTCATAGCATAGGGTCTGAGTACTTATGTAAATAAGGTATTTCTATTTTTTATACTTTTTCAAAAATGTTTAATAACCGGGTTTTGCCTTGATATTGTGTGTAGATCAATGAGGAACATTTTAGAATAAGGCTGAAACGTAACAAAATGTGGAAAAAGGGAATGGTTCTGAATACTTACTGAATGCACTGTATACTGTTGCATCTGGAGAATTGTGTAACATTAACAAGGCCTCATGTCCTGCTCAGCCTCATGTCCTGCTCAGCCTCATGTCCTGCTCAGCCTCATGTCCTGCTCAGCCTCATGTCCTGCTCAGCCTCATGTAATAGATTATTTACTAACACAGACAATCTATTTGTGAAATAGTCATAGAACAGTCAATGAACTACAATCACAGCGGTGAACCAGTGAGTTTGGATTCATCATCGTCCTGTTGAGTGAGTCTTAAACCACTAACTCCTTAAGGGACTGAGCAGTCCCAACGCCTCCATTCCTGAAAATCCAACCGGATCCCCACTTCCGCCTCATCCGTCTCGTCATGGGCGGAGGCGTAAATCCACTCCTCCAGGGGGCAGCTAAATATGGAGAAACCTGCCAGAGGAGCGTCTGTCCAGATGTTAGCCAGCACTGCACCTGCTCGCAGTACAAGCCAGCTGGGAGAGAGTGCTCAGGATCAGGAATATGTCCACAATGTCTTCTAGAGAACTTCAGTTTAGGGCTTTCCCGCCTTCCTGCTGTGGGACAGGTCTCTCCAGGACCAGGAGTGCCTTCGAGTCTCGCCAAGCAGACGCCAGTGGCTCTGTGTTGGGTTTCTCGCCCAGTTCCTTACTTATTGTTGGAAGTGAAACATCCTTGCCAAACCCGGTTTTTGGCTCGGGCCATATGAACTATTCTGCTGCAGTGGTGTCTGCTTACCTTTCATGAGAAAAGAGAGACTATTTTTAACAAGAGGAGAGGCTCATAACAAGCCAAACCTATTTCAAGTGGCTTAGATTAGGTTCAGGTTTGTTCCCTATATCTTGTAACCTATTATCTGCAAATAAATGAGGTATTTTGCAACCTACAATAGRRRMTTWMTGGCGCCAGAGTATGTTCTCATCACTTTTAGATGTAGGTGACATCTAAAGGGCTATTATTGTMRGATTGAAAAAAACACTCGTCAGTAGCCACATAATTCATCATTTGTAAATTCTCTTMATCTCAAATATGCAGCCGTCATATCTACTGTAAAATAATCACACTAATCATCTGTCTAGTTCAAGTACTCTTGATTTATAAACAAAACATTAGTATCAATGCAAAACATGGTACAAAAGATACAGTAACATATAGCTTCTGAAATGACTTTGATGCTGTTTTTTGCTTTGTTCTCTCAAACTGGAAGATGCAGACAACAGATGAAACAAACACTGTCTGATGGATTGATTTAAAAGTCCTTAACACAGAGCCTTTCTGGATATTCTGAGAAGGAGTCGACTCTTCTTCATCTAAAACACAATGGCTCAGTCAGTCTCATCAAAGATAGGAAACAAGGTTACTATATTACAGTTACGGCTAGAAAAGCATACACACGTTATATATAAAAAATATGAAATATCACATGAGTATTTACATAAAACATTAAGCCACCACACTTTAACAACATGAGTTACTCTTTTAATAAAAAAAATAATTTACATCACAAGAACAAACAAACTGTTATCCATGAGTCAAAACATTCATAGTGTATGTTAAAAATAGAGGACATCACTAAAATATAAAATGTCAGGAAAATGTTTTGAACTTTAGTGTGTTTTTTCTCTCTTCCAATTTGTCTTGATAAGGTCCTTATGTACATCATTATAAAGTCATGCCTTTTGCCTGGCTGTTCGCTTCAGTTAGAAAATCTATCATTCTATATGGAGTGCATATTATAGAACTAAGTGCAAACAAATTGCCTTGTCACATTGTGCATTTTCAAAACCTCCGTTTTTGGTGGTTTATACCTTTCGTCAAGCAGCAATACCTTTTCCTCATTGTAAAATATCTGATATAAATTCTCTTGTATGTTTTATATATCTTCGTTTATATATTGAACCCACAGTTTAAAAATGGCCAGTGCTATTGCTTTTATCTATTTACAACTGAAATGGCATAAACTATCCTTAGTAGTGCTCAGGCATCYGTTTCAGCCATTTACTTTTCACTATAAGTGTTGATCCCTGTAGCAGTAACAAGGAATAGTACAGAGAGAGCTGATGGCAGAGACCGGGGCACATTAATCAACTTGTGACGACTGCCTGAAGTCCTGCAAGGCAGCAGGATGGATGGATGGATGGCATAGCCTCCACTAACAGGCACTTAGATCACTGTGGTCCTCATGGTARAGCCACTCCCATGGTGACTGAGCTGAATATGTACTGTATATATGTGCCCACAGTCTCTGCTCTCAGCCACCTTGCTGCACTTAGTGTTAATGCTGTGACCTGACCACATCCCGACCACGCCCTGGCTGGGGAGTTCAGAGGTTAAGCGTCGGAGATGCAGCTCTGGATCTTGTCCATCCACTGATGGGCGCTCTGGGCATCCGAGGCGCAGAAGTTGTACACTCGCTTGGTGGTCTTCARCTGSARTGACAACACCCAACCRACRGTTAAACAGTGACAGGAGAGGTGGGATGTGACATACAGAGCCTGATAATGCCTTGGCTGGAGGGTATTCTACCACAGAACACAGAAAAGATCACAGGCAGACAGAGGAATGGAGAAACAGAGAGACTCACGTCGAAGAAGGCCTTCTCACTGATGTGTTTAGGAGCTCCTATGGTGGGGGTGGCGATCAGAGCYGACTCCACCTCCGCCAGGTCAATGTGGCCCCGGCAGTTAGTGTCCTCTCCCGTGTCGTAGTACCTCAGCTGGGACAWCACACACACATATAACACCWCTGGCATAGGAGTGGAGACTACCTGGAACAGACTGGTAACAACATGCAACATGCTGTAATACTTACTTGGTGTTTTGTAATGTCCAAAACAAACCAGCGAGGTTTCCATCCTTTCAGCAGTGCTCCTCGTTTGTACAGAATCCCCTCAAATGATCTGAAAAACACACCATTAAGATGAATTTAAAACATCTGCTTGGTAGAGAGATTCTGTCTGTGTCAACGCTTTACAGAAAAGTTGGGTGAGGAAACAGGAGTAATTAGAAGTCCTGGTCCCTGTTTGCCATCTCGGTGCTGGGAGTGGAGACCCACCTGTTTTCCTCATTCTTGGGGGTGAACTGGTTGTAGAGTGTGGCAGCCCGGCGGTTGACCCCGTTAGTGGCAGTGGGGCTGCTGTCCTCCCCCAAGCCAGTGTCAGGCAGGTGCAGTATGGAACGTCTCTGGAACGCCTGCAGACTGGACGTGGGGATCAGCCCCGAGGTGGACGCAGACTGCTTGCGGAGCTGCAAAACAGACAAGACAGATGGAATAAGAAAAGCCATGAAACATTAGTCAAAACATCTTCCCGATGGTCTGTGTCACAGATTGACGAGTCAAACAATGCTGTCTAACTGAACCTTCCAGTAAACAAGAGCGGAGTTCAGGCTAAGTAAGGTTTATGGGAAACAGGAGTCGGGTGAGAGGAGAAAACATGGGAAAGTGTGTTGTGTTTGTCTTACATTTCCCTCCTGTTTGAGGTCCTCCTGGATACTGACTCGGACCCTCTCCAGAGTGGCCTGCCACCTCTCTGGTGCTTGGCTCATCTCCCCCTCCAGCCGCTCTATGTCCTGCAACAACAGGGCTCTCATCAGTATCAGGCACATAGTCAGGCATGGATAACATCCTCCCAACTCAGACTTTTAGAACTCACAGCCAGGAGCTTGGTGATGGCGTCAGGCTGGGCGCGCCCCACACTGCTGTAGCAGGGCCACACGATCCTCCTCTTGCTGGTGGCGATGGTGTCTGTCTCCTCCATGCTCTCCGACCTGACAGCCTGCATCCTCCAGTCATAGGACGGGCCTGTGCACAGGGTCTCCCCCGTGAAGAAGTCCCACATCCTCAAAGCAGGGATGCTGATAGAGGGCTTGAGCACCAGCTAAATAACATATGAAACAAAGAAATAACTTATGATAATCTGATATGTTTACACAGATAATACATGAGACAAATATCTATTTTGGCTAGTTTGAAATCAAGTCTGTAGAGTAGAGTTCTCTCCCCAATGATGTGAATCTGTCCAATCTCTCAGTGAGCACACCACTGTATACAGCCAGTGGGAAAGAATGTGGCCCACCGGACCTAACACTTCCCTGAGCACTTAATCACGTCGGGGCCCGGGGTGCACAAACACACAGGCTGTTTTCCTCCACCTCCTGCTGATTTATACGCCCCTGAAATAATGGGTACAGCCGCCACGATCGCTGGCAAGCGGGAAGAGGATTTACAGTTCCCATGAACACAACTAACCCATTGGGATGGACTTTGAAGTTGAAGACCAGACATACACCAAGACAGGGTCAAATAGCAACATCAGAAAGTCCCTGTCAGGGAGTTGGAAGAGGCTAAGCGAGACGCTTCCTTTACGACCACAGATATTAAAAGATCCCAAACAACATTGATAAGAAACTGCTAACAGAGTTCAGCCTGTCTCTTATACACATCTAGATGTGTATAAGAGACAGCACCAAGACAGGGTCAAATAGCAACATCAGAAAGTCCCTGTCAGGGAGTTGGAAGAGGCTAAGCGAGACGCTTCCTTTACGACCACAGATATTAAAAGATCCCAAACAACATTGATAAGAAACTGCTAACAGAGTTCAGCTGGGCTCTTCTGGGCCTGTGACTCACGGTCTTCACCAACATCAACAGTCCGCTACAGAACATTCAGCAGGACTGGGAGAGGAACACTGGAAGGTCACCACAATAAGGCATCATCTGGTGCAAGATAGTGGCAGACTGGCCATCCATCGTTGTGGATGTCATCTGGGAGAGATCTGAAGTTTAAGGAGCTGGACTGGCTGCTCTGGAAAGTGTGAAGATCCCTGTATCTCTACGGAGGACGTTCTACTGAGGACGTTCTACTGAGGATGTCCAGAACAGGAGAACTTGGGTGTGCGTACGTGTGAGTCAGTGAGTGAACTAGAGAAAAGGCAATTGGGGATCTGGCTGACAAACAGAATGAAGTACCACAGCTACGTGTCAGAGATGGCAGCAAACTGCTTGGGGAGTTGCAACACACAAGACACACAAACAAAGACGACACAGACAAGCAGTCACCTCAGCCTCTGTGGGACTGTACAGGTAGTTGAAGAACAGTGGACTCCTCCGGTGCATTCTGCTGATACACTCCCAGATACAGACCCCCCTCCTGGCCTGCTTGTCTCCCGGCTTGTCCTCGAACAATGTGCCTTTTGAAGAGTGAGACAAAGAAGAGGTTGTTCAACAGGCCGAGACACACTACCACTATTAGCTGACAAATCCCTGATCTAAGATAAGATATAGGATCTAGGTAATTTAGAAGTGCTTCACTGCAACATGTCAGTATCCTGAAATACCTGACCCATTACACTATCATTACACAATATCATTTCACAGACAGAACAGTAGTTTCAACACTCTGCTTGTTGAAGCCGGCAACTCTGCCAAAGACTTTAAATACACGTACAGATCTTAACAGCCTTACTGTTAAATCATTCCTTTACACTGTATTTGTACTATACCGACCATGCTCCAGGCGTTCGTAGTCGGAGTCCAGGAGGAAGTTCTTGAAGCGGTTGGAGATGTAGTGGTATGCCAGGAACTTCAGATAGTGCTGATTAAACTCAAACTCCAAAGGGCACTGGTCCTGGATCTGCAATGAGGAGAAATGGCGAGAGAGAAGAGATGGCGAGAGTGCGATGGCGAGAGAGAGAGAAAGGTGACACATTGTGATGGCTGGAKCATGTCCCTGTGTTATGACTACAGATGGGTCCGTTATGACTACATACACTCCCCATTACCGGCAGAATAAAATGGAGACCAGGGAGCAAAGGCCAGTGACTGACATCATCACTCTCAGACAAAAGCTGGGCGAGCTAGAAGGCAGCGGTCCAGCAATGTGCAGCAGCGGCCAAGCGAGAGGACATTGCCGCTCTTTTGCATGTTTTGGGCCACCTGGGCGTACTGGCGAAAACAACAGCTGTTTCTGAGATGAGGAACTTCTATTTTCAGAAACTCATCAAATTCCCTCTCCCCCTGTTTATCGCACTTCGGCCCCAGAGAACCTCTGTCAGGCCTCCTTGGCAGACGCCCCTCCAGTTTCAAAAGACAAACTCAGAAACTATGTGTTGATGTAAGTGTATGGGAGTTGGCCTGCCGGACCCTTGGGGAGACAGAAAACACAACGTTCTCTAAAGTTAGCATTTGAGCATGTAAAACTCAATCCACTTCAGCTGCACCCTCCACATCATTCTCACAACCACCCCCCCCCCCCACCTCACCTTCCGAGGAGAGACTTTTAATCCCCACAACTGCAATTTTCCCACTCAGCGCTCTAAACACTGAGGAAATGCGATGGTGAAACACACTAGCACGGAAAGCACAGCGCTGACCGTGGGGTTCACAGACCATCTGGGCAACAGCCCTGCAGCTGAAACTCCCCAGCGTACAACTCTGTCTAAATTACTTATCCGATGGGGGGATTGCAGAGTACAAAAACTCAACCAAGTCCATAGATAATGACAGCTGAGTCTCTCTCCTCCTCCTCCTCCTCTTCTCTTCTCTGAAGGAATGTGATGAGCTCATGGAGGAGGTATGGTGGGAGGGAGGGAAGGGGTTGAAGAGGGGTGTGGACGGGGGGTAATGAAAGGGGTGTGGGCCTCGGAGGTGGGTGTGCAAGGCTTGCCTGGTGCACGCAGTCCAGGAACTGCAGAAAGATGGGCGTGAAACCACTGCCTTGGCTGCTGGGGGTCAGGTTGGAGCGCTGGCTGAACTTGTGGCCGAAGGACAGCCACTCCTTCTCCAGCAACACCTGGAAGCCCTCCAGAGTCCGGTAGAACGGGTCACTCAGCAGCTGGACCAGGGACACCACCTGTAGGGAGAGAGAAAGGGAGAGGGAGAAAGAGAGAGAACATCGGCAAGAGAGACACCGAGAGAGAGAGACAACGAGARARAGAGAGACAACGAGAGAGAGAGACAACGAGAGAGAGAGAGACACGGGGGGAGTTAGAGGGTGGGAATGAAATAAAACTCTTGAAGTCCTTTAAAACTCTGAAGACTGACTAAGCTGCCAACTGTCAATGGCGTGACAAGGACTTCRGAGTTCTGTGACAGAGGGGTAGGTGACGAGGAGAGGTCTCCATTGACCCCGTTTTCCAAAACCATTAACCTCTGTTCTCCCTGGTCTGTGGTTACACTACCTTTCCTGTCTGTGGTTTGAATCCTCTCCMTCTATATGCAGTGGGACGGTTCCGGCTGATTTCTGTAAGAGCGTGTCGTCTGACTGYACACATGCTGCCGGCACTTGGCCTGGATCCCTCTCTGTGTCAGCTAACCGATGAACCCTGACGCATGTGGAATGAATGAGGGAAACAGATTGCACTCCCTCTCTAGAGCACCACTGTACCCTCCAAAAAAACAGAGCAGGCTTTGCAGGCTTTCTGGAGTTGGTGAAAAGTCCTCTTCATCACAGCCCAGCAGTCCTCCCCAGTACAGACCTGAGCTCCTAAATGACCATAGCACCATCACTGAAGAGGGGGCTAYTAGAAAGGAAAGAGGGGAGAGCGAGAAACACAGGGATCTGCTTCTCCTCTGCTGGGTGTCTGTCTATGAGTTGGTCAGGAGATGAAGAGCCAAGTCATATGGAGCCCATTTCCTGGAGCAAGGCTGATCAGGGCCCACCGTGATGAGCAAGATGTTCTGGGCCTGACACGTGCCAGGCACGGGAAGCGAGGCTACACCAGTGCTTTTACGCTGCAGCCATGGGCTTTACGGGCCCAGTACACATTGGGAGGCCACGCGCACACACACAATGCCATCCCCAATAACACACGCTCACTTAACAGGTCGGCATGGAAAATGTGAGCTCACAGTGCAAAAATGTGACAAAACGCTGAGCGAACAGGAAAAGATGAGGATAAAAACAAGCTTGTGTTTACTCTCCTAAAAAACAGAATCAAGCACTTTCACGATTGAAATCAGCATATAGTGACACAGGGCCCTACAGCCTCAGTATCGTTACACCACATTTCAGCATGGTATACTAGCCTGGTTGTCTGGTAGACTAGTGCCAGAACAACTTTGGAAATAAGTCGTTGAAACTGAAGGCGTAGCTGTGTGTTAGACCTGACAATGTGATGACCTATTATCTGTAAGCGTAGACCAGGGTTGTCAAACTCATGGACTCATGCCATGGAGGCTGCATACAGTCTTCAACGAGGTCTGGAGGGAAAACGCGATATATTTAGTCAAAATTGGCCTCTATAACCATCGTTTAAAAAGTTCCTACGCTCCCCGACTGTCTAGCTTTCATTTCATTGATATACTACCGTTCAAAACTTTGGGGTCACTTTAGAAATGTCCTTGTTTTTTAAAATAACATCAAATTGATCAGATACAGTGTAGATATAGTTAATGCTGTAAATGACTATTGTAGCTGGAAACAGCAGATTTTTTAAATGGAATATTACAAAGGCATACAGAGGCCCATTATCAGCAACCATCACTCCTTTGTTTCAATGTCATGTTGTTAGCTAATCCAAGTTTATAATTTTAAAAGGCTAATTGATCATTAGAAAACCATTTTGCAATTATGTTAGCACAGCTGAAAACTGTTGTTCTGATTAAAGAAGCAATAAACTGGCCTTCTTTAGACTAGTTGAGTATCTGGAGCATCAGCATTTGTGGGTTCGATTACAGGCTCAAAATGGCTAGAAACAAATAACTTTTTCTGAAACTCGTCAGTCTACTCTTGTTTTGAGAAATGAGGCTATTCCATGTGAGAAATTGCCAAGAAACTGAAGATCCCATACAACACTGTGCACTACTCTCTTCACAGAACAGCGCAAACTGACTCTAACCAGAAGAGAAAGTGGGAGGCCCCGGTGCACAACTGAGCAAGAGGACAAGTACATTAGAGTGTCTAGTTTGAGAAACAGATGCCTCACAAGTCCTCAACTGGCAGCTTCATTAAATAGTGCCCGCAAAACACCAGTCTCAATGTCAACAGTGAAGAGGCGACTCCGTTATGCTGGCCTTCTAGGCAGAGTTGCAAAGAAACGCCATATCTCAGACTGGCCAATAAAAAAAAGTTTAAGATGGGCAAAAGAACACAGACACTGGACAGAGGAACTCTGCCTAGAAGGCCAGCATCTCGGGGGTCGCCTACCACGTCTTCCCTGTAACGCACAGCGTTGAGATTGCCTGCAATGACAACAAGCTCAGTCCGATGATGCTGTGACACACCGCCCCAGACCATGATGGACCCTCCACCTCCAAATCGATGCTGCTCCAGAGTACAGGCCTCGGTGTAACGCTCATTCCTTCGACAATAAGCGTGAATCCGACCATCACCCCTGGTAAGACAAAACCGCTACTCATCATCTAAGAGCACTTTTTGCCAGTTCTGTCTGGTCCAGCGACGGGGTGGTTTGTGCCCATAGGCGACGTTGTTGCCGGTGATGTCTGGTGAGGATCTGCCTTACAACAGGCCTACAAGCCCTCAGTCCAGCCTCTCTCAGCCTATTGTGGACAGTCTGAGCACTGATGGAGGGATTGTGCATTCCTGGTGTAACTCGGGCAGTTGTTGTTGCCATCCTGTACCTGTCCCGCAGGTGTAATGTTCGGATGTACCGATCCTGTGCAGTTGTTGTTACACGTGGTCTGCCACTGCGAGGACGATCAGCTGTCCGTCCTGTCTCCCTGTAGCGTGTCTTAGGTGTCTCACAGTAAGGACATTGCAATTTATTGCCCTGGCCACATCTGCAGTCCTCATGCTCCTTGCAGCATGCTTAAGGCACGTCACGTCAGCGACTAAGAGCAGGACCAGGGCTGGGCATCTTCTTTTGGTGTTTTTCAGAGTCAGTAGAAAGGCCTCTTTAGACCTAAGTCTAAGCTTAATTGCCTACCGTCTGTAAGATGTTAGTGTCTTAACGACCGTTCCACAGGTGCATATTCATTAATAGCATGGGAAACAGTGTTTAAACCCTTTACAATGAAGATCTGTGAAGTTATTTGGATTTCTACGAATTATCTTTGAAAGACAGGGTCCTGAAAAAGGGATGTTTCTTTTTTTGCTGAGTTATACACACACACACACACTTTTTAAATAGATTTTTTACTAACCACCCGTGGGGCTGGATTGGACCTGGGTCCGTATGTTTGACACCCCTTGGTGTAGACATTTCACTTGTCAGTTTTAGTCAAGATGTCTCTCTCTTTCCTTTTCTTCCCCCTCTTCTCCTACCACTCCTACAATCCCCAGTCCCTCTCTTCACTACTCTGCTGGGGAGAGACAGTGGTGTGTGTTCGTGAGGCTCACCTGTGTGGTGATGTCCCAGCCATCCTCCAGACTCAGCAGGACGGACGAGCCACTGTCCAGCAGCTCCACCAAAATCAGGGCCAACTGCAGGAGCTTGTGAAGCTGCAGGGAACACACACACACAACACTGTCACGTTCAGCCGTTAGCCTTAAGTGTTCCTGTGAAGACGGTGTGGACCGAGCAGGCTTCTCCCAGATAATATTGTTCTGTAGTTTATGACACATTTAAGTGCAGGGCCATAGGCTGCAAGGCACTATGATAACAATTTGGTGGTTCTCCCATTCTGTTTGTATCGTTATCATTTCCCTTGGAAATAAGCTTATAGGATGAGGAGGAATATAGGATGAGGTCAGTCACACAGGAGATAATGAGAGCACGCCGCTGGCTCGTTCTCACAGATCTCTCACTGAGGGTCAGTGAGTTGTTGTGGAAACCGTAGGAGGGTGTGTATGATGTGTATTGGTGAGTGTGTGTTTGTGTATTTGATGGGAGCTCACTTGAAGGATCCACTCAGAGTCCTCCAGGGCTTTGAAGAAGGAGTCCTGTGTGTCTGAAGACGTAGCGCTCGGAGCACAGGCCCTCAGCAGCTTCTTAAAGGCACCTTTGATCTGGCGCGTGTCAGCAAAGTCCACAGGCACCAGTTCACAGTTCAGAGTAGAGTCCAGTTTGAAGCCCTGACAAAAAGAGGAGAAATGTCATTGAAAATTAACAGTCCTCGAGAGTCAACTATCACAAGTGACGAGCATTAAAATAAGACTTCAAATTCCTTGGTGTCCACATCAACAACAAACTAGATTGGTCCAAACACACCAAGACAGTCGTGAATAGGCACGACAAAGCCTATTCCCCCTCAGGAAACTAAAAGATTTGGCATGGGTCCTCAGATCCTCAAAAAGGTTCTACAGCTGCAAATCGAGAACATCCTGACTGTTGCATCACTGCCTGGTACGACAACTGCTCGGCCCTCGCGACCGCAAGGCACTTCAGAGGGTAGTGCGTACGGCCCAGTTACCATCACTAGTGCAAAGCTGCCTACCATCTAGGACCTCACACCAGCGGTGTCAGAGGAAGGCCCTAAAAAATTGTCAAAGACCCCAGCCACAGACTGTTCTCTCTACTACGCATGGCAAGCGTACGGAGTGCCAAGTCTAGGACAAAAGGGCTTCTCAACAGTTTTTACCCACACCATTAAGACTCCTGAACAGGTAACCAAATGGTTACCCGGACTATTTGCATTGTGTGCCCCCCAACCTCTTGTACACTGCTGCTACTCTCTGTTTATCTTATATGCATAGTCACTTTAACTATACATTCATGTACATACTACCTAAATTGGCCCAACAAACCAGTGCTCCTGCACATTGGCTAACCGGGCTATCTGCATTGTGTCCCACCACCCGCCAACCCCTCTTTTTACGCTACTGCTACTCTCYGTTTATCATATATGCATAGTCACTTTAACGATACCTACATGTACATACTACCTCAATAAGCCTGACTAACAGGTGTCTGTATATAGCCTTGCTACTCTTTTTTCAAATGTCTTTTTACTGTTGTTTTAGTTCTTTACTTATCTACACACACACACTTTTTTTTCTTCTTCACACCATTGGTTAGAGCCTGTAAGTAAGCATTTCACTGTAAGGTCTACACCTGTTGTATTCGGCGCACGTGACAAATAACCTTTGATTTGATTTGAAAGACTGATTAAAAGACACGTAAAACTGACTGACAAAAATAAAAAATGTTTAAAGCAGAAGACAAAGATAGGGAATATATTAAATACTTGGGACGTACTGTATGAGGTAAAAATAGGGCTTCTGTTATGAAATGAAGTAGAAGTTTCATTTAAGAGACGACTGTCTCTGTCAATGTGGCCACTGGCCAATCACAGCCACCCGCACAGCTGGCGACTCCACCTCGCTCACATTTATTTATAACCTCTTTTAGCCAAGGAAAAGAATATCAATTTCACATTCAACACACAGACACATTGCTCCACTCGAACAAGTGACTGAAACGAGCAGAACGATCCAACAACAGTCCAAAAGTAATATTATCAGAGATGTGGGACTGTATTAATAATAAACCATCATTTTGATTAATTGCAATCAAGAGTCCCCTTATCAGTTTGGAAATGTAGTCTGCTGGAACAAAACAGTGGTTACACATTCTAGACTGGAGTGACCTGATTCCACTCCACAGTATCCTGTAAAAATGTACTAGCCCTCCCATAGACAAATACTCCATAACTCTGTGGCACAGTCTAGCCAGACCCCTACTGAGAATTTTAACTGAAGGTCCCAATAACAATAAAGCTTTACGTTGAACACACACACTCTACGGACTCATCATCCCATAAAAGTTTGGACCCAGCTCTCGTCTTACCCTGAGGTGGGACTTCTCTCCAAAAATGTAGAGGGCAGCCTGCTGTTTGAGGAGCTGGGCATGCAGGCTCTCGCTGCCTGCAGGGGGCGCCAAATCCTTCCCTGCCAGCCTGGCACCAATATCGGCTGCAGACGGGTGCTGGCTGAAGCGGCTGCTGGAACGCAGGCCGGCCCAGACACCTGCAACAACACAGAGAGAGAGAGAAGTACAGTTAGAKTTGGCACCGCAGGCCTGTAGAGGGCTGGAACACACAGGTGCTAACTAGCCTGGTTCAATACTCATGTGCTCCTCTGTCGTTATGTTTGACATGACAATGTATGACCACAGAGAGGGGTTGGTTAAGCACAAACAGCCGAGACCACCATACCGGGGAAACAGATAACGGAATGATAATGACAGAATGGCACATCGCGACAAAGACTACAGCATATTGACACATTGAAGAATAGAATTTGGACTCAAATCTACGGGCACAGATCTATTCATTCACTAATCCAAGGGGAAGAAACTGAAGGATGCTCATTTCTCTTTGACAAACTACGACCACCAAGATACCTACAATACAGAGCTGTATATGGTAGAACCTTTTTGTGATAAACCATACTTCYTCTGCTTTGCTTATGCTGCTGTTACTGCCCTCAGGGGCCCTGTCTGAGCCAGGCTGTAGATAAGGAAAAGGACACCACATGTAGTGTTTAAGCAGCTTTGGCATGGAGTACATCGTCCAATTAAACTGCCGKATATCAATTACAACAATTTAGAGTGAGCTCTCAACCAATCAAACCATCAACCAATAGACAGGTAACTTACATTTTAAATCCYATCTCAGCTTGAGACGGCTAGACACACATTGCATACAATGCAGAGGTTAAGTCACAGGGGCCTCCTTCCCGAGCTGCCTGTCCTGACTGAGCTGGGCCAACAGTACCTCCCTTTGGGCCAAGACTGCTGACTGACCACATCCACAACTGCTGAGACCTCACATTCAGTGACAAGTGGACCACATTTACCCTGAAGTGGACCACAGTCAGATTATGTTCCAGCAGAGAAGAACCACAGCCTTGCCCAAGCGCGCCAAAAGAGGAAGCAATGAATGATTCTAGGAATCTCTACAGAGATACTCCTTATTACTCAAAAGAGAGATGAGCACACCGGACGCAGGATACATTTTTAACTGTTACAGAGGCATGAGTGTGGGTTACATAGAATCAATGACCAGGAAATAAGAAGATGATGTTAATGACGAGGATTGGAAGAGGGGGGGGGGGGGTCTGAAGAGAGTAGACATATCCACTATACCTTGATTTTGGATTCTCCCTTAGTGAGGTTTTTGGTTTGAGTGAGTGATAGCTTATCCTGTACCCAAGCACTGGGGTAATGGATGCGGGTGAGGGGGGCACAGAAAGATCACAATCAGATGGACATAAATACCAGACACACTCAATCCCAACCGTAGGGGCAACATAGTGCCTCACAAGTCATTAAGGTTACCTGGGGGGTACATCAAGGGACCGGACATGGGTTGACTGATTGTTTGTTATTCCATGTGTAACTCTGTGTTGTTGTTTGTGTCGCACTGCTTTGCTTTATCTTGGCCAGGTCGCAGTTGTAAATGAGAACTTTTTTTTAACTTTAACGGCCTACCTGGTTAAATAAAGGTGAAACAAAAAATAAAAAATAAATAAATGGGGAGCTAGGGTCCAGACTTAAGAGACCAACAGGGTTGGATGGTGGAAAGATATGAATACCAAATGAAATTATTATTTGCAATTCAGTCTTGAGATGAACAGATGGAGGTCAACTGCTGTTTACAGTGGGGCAAAAAAGTTTTAGTCAGCCACCATTGTGCAAGTTCTCCCACTTAAAAAGATGAGAGGCCTGTAATTTCATTATAGGTACACTTCAACTATGACAGACAAAATGAGAAGAAAAAATCCAGAAAATCACATTGTAGGATTTTTATGAATTTATTGCAAATTTGGTGGAAATAAGTATTGGTCACCTACAAACAAGCAAGATTTTTGGCTCTCACAGACCTGTAACTTCTTCTTTAAGAGGCTCCTTGTCCTCCACTCGTTACCTGTATTAATGGCACCTGTTTGAACTTGTTAATCAGTATAAAGACACCTGTCCACAACCTCAAACAGTCACACTCCAAACTCCACTATGGCCAAGACCAAAGAGCTGTCGAGCACCAGAAACCAAATTGTAGACCTGCACCATGCTGGGAAGACTGAATAAGAAAGGTAAGCGCTTTGTTTGAAGAAATCAACTGGGAGCACATTATTAGGAATGGAGACATACAAGACCACTGATAATCTCTCGATCTGGGGCTCCACGCAAGATCTCACCCCGTGGGGTCAAAATGATCACAAAGACGGTGAGCAAAAATCCCAGAACCACACGGGGGGACCTAGTGAATGACCTGCAGAGAGTGACCAAGTAACAAAGCCTACCATCAGTAACACACTACGCCGCCAGGGACTCAAATCCTGCAGTGCCAGACGTGTCCCCTGCTTTAGCCAGTTATGTCCAGGCCCGTCTGAAGTTTGCTAGAGAGCATTTGGATGATCCAGAAGAAGTTGGAGAATGTCATATGGTCAGATGAAACCAAAATATAACTTTTTGGTAAAACTCAACTCGTCATGTTTGGGGACAAAGAATGTGGTTGCATCAAAACACCATACCTACTGTGAACATGGGGGTGGATCATGCTTTGGGGCTGTTTTTCTGCAAAGGGACCAGGATGACTGATCCGTGTAAAGGAAAGATGAATGGGGCCATGTATCGTGAGATTTTGAGTGAAACCTCCTTCCATCAGCAAGGGATTGAAAATGAAACGTGGCTGGTCTTTCAGCATGACAATGATCCCAAACACACCGCCCGGGCAACGAAGGAGTGGCTTCGTAAGAAGCATTTCAAGGTCCTGGAGTGGCCTAGCCAGTCTCCAGATCTCAAACCATAGAAATCTTTGGAGGGAGTTGAAAGTCCTGTTGCCAGCAACAGCCCCAAACATCATGCTCTAGAGGAGATCTGCATGGAGGAATGGGCCAAAATACCACAACAGTGTGTGAAAACCATGTGAAGACTTACAGAAAAGTTTGACCTCTGTCTTGCCAACAAAGGTTTATAACAAAGTATTGAGGAAACTTTTGTTATTGACAAATATATTTTTTCCACATATTTGCAATATTCAGTTAAAAATCATACAATGTGATTTTCTGGATTTTTCTTTCTCATTTTGTCTGTCATAGTTGAAGTGTACCTATGATGAAAATTACAGGCCTCATCTTTTTAAGTGGGAGAACTTGCACAATTGGTGGCTGACTAAATACTTTTTTGCCCCACTGTAGTAGACCATTGAGTTAAACACTTTATAAACTAAACACGCTGAAAATAAACAAGGACTTCTGCAGCACAGCACACACAATCAAACTGTCTGCCAACCAAGAGCTCCCTCCCAGAGAGCTGAAAGAGCTGTCTTTATTTCCTCCTTCCTTACTGCTGATGCGCTTTTAAAGTGGCAGCGCACGGTGAAGGATCCGTTCCGTACAGGGTTTCGCCACAATGTTGCTTAAAAACGAAGAGACGATGATGAATATCCCACAGAAGCCATGTTACTGGAAATATTTGAAGATTATTTAGAAGACAAATCAAACTCCACTTAATGCTGCTGGCAATGACCTTGAAAGTCACCTTTGGGTGTAGCAATCTTGTGTTTAAATATTACAGGAACTGTGGCAACTAACCTAACAATACACTTCAACTTCCAGAGAAGACTTCTCTTAAACCATGATGCAGACAGCTGCATGCCAATAATAGACATCTTATAATTTCCAGAAAATCTAGGACACATCTTCACCGGACATAACAGACTACTAGGTCACATTTATTTGGTAAGATACAATTAGGCCATGTTCAATAAGAGTTAAGAGATCAACAGATGAATGAGCATGAATGAATAAACAGATCAACCTCCTTGTTAACATTACACTAACGATGGATGTCGGAGACCACAGCATGTGCTATATTTGAAATGGAAACTGCCCAGTGTATTGAACTGGGCCATGCACAGTCATTTGCCTAACGTGTCATTCCACTCCATATCATTACTGTAAACTGTCAGAAAATGCACGTGGATTTCACTGGAGTTATGTGCTCCTCCTATAGGATCTCCTATAGGATCATATGAAGTTGTGACCTACTAGCATAGTGCACTAGCGGGGCACATCTGCTGCCCTAATGATCATGTAGCACACAGACCATCACCATGTGTATTAATGGCAAATACAGATGACAAATAAAGCTGAGTCATAGGCCAAAAAGGGGCCAGTTTATCTCCAGAACTGTGGTTGCAGTGTGATATACTGGACTTTGAGGAAGTGACACGTGGGTACAGCACTCACCTCCTCTGGCAAAGCTGTTGGAGAAGGGCATGTCCAAATGGACGGGAGCCATCTTTGGTATTCTAGATGTCCTCCTTTCACTGCCTGAAGAGGACACACAGGCATGAAACGGGGATAACACCACCATTCAGCTGTAACCAGGACACACACAGTAACACAGACCCAGAGAGGACAGGGAATGAAAACCATGCCTGGATGACTAACCATCTATATTTGTCAGACACAGCATCTGAGAACATAACTACCCAACAGTGTGTCTCAGATACTTCACAAAATGGACACAGACCTGGGAGATTAGGCCAGATTTAACGCAAGCAGGGATTATTTAAGAGTTAAATGAGGCGAGCGAACAGAGAGTTGCATTACCTACATTTAGGTGGAAAAATACTGATTGCTGTGTTTCAAATTAGGCCTAAGCCTTGGGCTCACACTCGGCAATCGTGTCCCGTTGCTTAAGTTCCAATTAGCGGATCTGAACATAATCAGAAAGTCTGAAGCTATCAAGCCTTGGGAATCCTATTTCCCCCTTTAAGACTATTTGATCCCTGCAGACGTAGATCTTAAAGCTGGGAGATGGAGATGGATGCCATTGACATTGATTCAGGGTGTGTTTTGATCCAGTTCCCAGAGACTAAAGATCTATTGTGGTTACATGGGAAACAGAATCTCGCTGACTTTGCGTAGGGTATGTGCTGGTCACACAGCTCTCTGGACTGGCACTCGGCGGTGGGGTGAAGTCTGGGGAGATGGATGGAGGGTGACCCCTGGGTGTCCTGTTCCTCTTACATAACCACAACATTGTGCCGCAGTTCCTTCCAAACACAACGGACACAACATAAATAACAGGCAGTGGCCCAGAGGAAACCTCACTAAGATACTCAGCAGAATAAAACTGAAGGAACGAGAACAAACACACGAAAACAATAGTGACAGAGTGGGGAAAAATACCACCAGTCTAGAGCAGGACAGAATCCAGAGCGGAGCCCAGAGCAGAACAGAGCCCAGAGCAGAACAGAGCAGTGGATACCTGGTGAGAGGCCGATGAGAGAGCGGTTGGACAGAGTGTTACTGCCGTTCAGTTTGAAGTAGACGGGGATGGAGTTGAGGATGGCCTGTAGATACTTCTCCTGCTCCAGACTACTGGACAACTCTGAAGAGTTGGCAGGGGCTAGAGGKAGAGGACACCAGTCATTAGACATATTCATCATCAATGGTCAAAATTGTATAACATGACTGTGTAATGCAAGTCCTTTAAATTCCGTACGGTGTACACCTTACGAGAATGGTATCAAAAGGTTTCTACAGGTAAGTAATGTACAGTACCAGTCAAAAATTTGGACACACCTACTCATGCAAGGGTTTTTCTACACCGTGCCCAGAAACCTGCTCCTTTTACTCTCTGTTCCGAACGTACTAGACAACCAGTTCTTATAGCCTTTAGCCGTACCCTTATCCTACTCCTCCTCTGTTCCTCTGGTGATGTAGAGGTTAATCCAGGCCCTGCAGTGCCTAAATCCACTCCCATTCCCCAGGCGCACTCATTTGTTGACTTCTTTATTCACTGCTTTAGCACACTCTGCCAACCCTGATGTCCTAGCCATGTCTGAATCCTGGTTTAGGAACACCACCAAAAACCCTGAAATTTCCATCCCTAACTATAACATTTTCTGACAACATAGAACTGCCAAAGGGGGCGGAGTTGCAATCTACTGCAGAGATAGCCTGCAGAGTTCTGTCTTACTATCCAGGTCTGTGCCCAAACTATTTCAACTTTTACTTTTAAAAATCCACCTTTCCAGAAACAAGTTTCTCACCGTTGCCGCTACTATAGACCACCTTCTGCCCCCAGCTATGCCCTGGACACCATATGTGAATTGATTGCCCCCATCTATCTTCAGAGCTCATGCTGTTAGATGACCTAAACTGGGACATGCTTAACACCCCAGCCRTCCTACAATCTAAGCTTGATGCCCTCAATCTCACACAAATTATCAATGAACCTACCAGGTACAACCCCAAATCCGTAAACACGGGCACCCTCATAGTTATCATCCTAACCAACCTGCTCTCCAAATACACCTCTGCTGTCTTAAACCAGGATCTCAGCGATCACTGCCTCATTGCCTGCGTCCTTAATGGGTCTGCGGTCAAACGACCACCCCTCATCTCTGTCGAACGCTCCCAGAAGACTTCTGCGAGCAGGCCTTTCTAATCGACCTGGCCCTGGTATCCTTGAAGGTTATGGACYTCATTCCGTCAGTAGAGGACTCCTGGCTATTCTTTAAAAGTGCTTTCCTTATCATCTTATATAAGCATGCACCATTCAAATAATTTAGAACCAGGAACAGATATAGCCCTTGGTTCACTCCAGACTTGACTGCCCTTGACCAGCACAAAAACATCCTATGGCGTACTGCATTAGCATCGAATATCCCCCGCGATATGCAACTCTTCAGGGMAGTTAAGAACCAATATACACAGGCAGTTAGGCTAGCTTTTTCAAACAGAAATTTGCATCCTGTAGCACAATCTCCAAAAAGTTATTGGACACCGCAAAGTCCATGGAGAATAAGAGCACCTACTCCCAGCTGCCCACTGCACTGAGGCTAGGGAACACTGTCACTACCAATAAATCTACGATAATTGAGAATTTCAATAAGCATTTTTCTACGGCTGGCCATGCCTTCCACCTGACTACCCCTACCCCGGTCAACAGCCCTGCACCCCCCATAGCAACTTGCCCAAGCCTCCCCCATTTCTCCTTCACCAAAATCCAGATAGCTGATGTTGTTGCAACCCCTATTACTAGCCTGTTCAACCTCTCTTTCACATCGTCTGAGATCCCCAAAGATTGGAAAGCTGCCGCGGTCATCCCCCTCTTCAAAGGGGGAGACACTCGAGACCCAAACTGCTACAGACCTATATCTATTCTACCCTGACTTTCTAAGGTCTTCGAAAGCCAAGTTAACAAACAGATCACTGACAATTTCGAATCCCCCCGTACCTTCTCCGCTATGCAATCTGGTTTCMGAGCTGGTCATGGGTGCACCTCAGCCACGCTCAAGGTCCTAAACGATATCATAACCGCCATCGACAAGAGACAAAACTGTGCAGCTGTATTCGTCGACCTGGCCAAGGCTTTCGACTCTGTCAATCACCACATTCTTATCGGCAGACTCAACAGCCTTGTTTTCTCAAATGATTGCCTCGCCTGATTCACCAACTACTTCTCAGACAGAGTTCAGTGTGTCAAATCGGAGGGCCTGTTGTCTGGACCTCTGGCAGTCTCTATGGGGTTGCCACAGGGTTCAATCCTCGGGCCGACTCTTTTCTCTGTATACATTAATGATGTCACTCTTGCTGCTGGTGATTCTCTGATCCACCTCTACGCAGACGACACCATTCTGTATTCTTCTGGCCCTTCTTTGGACACTGTGTTAACCAACCTCCAGACAAGCTTCAATGCCATACAACTCTCCTTCCGTGGCCTCCAACTGCTCTTTATATGCAAGTAAAACTAAATGCATGCTCGTCAACCGATCGCTGCCCACACCTGCCCGCCCGTCCAGCATCACTACTCTGGACGGTTCTGACTTAGAATATGTGGACAACTACAAATACCTAGGTGTCTGGTTAGACTGTAAACTCTCCTTCCAGACTCACATTAAGCATCTCCAATCCAAAATTAAATCTTGGATCGGCTTCCTATTTCGCAACAAAGCATCCTTCACTCATGCTGCCAAACATACCCTCGTAAAACTGACTATCCTACCGATCCTTGACTTTGGCGATGTCATTTTACAAAATAGCCTCCAACACTCTACTCAGCAAATCGGATGCAGTCTATCACAGTGCCATCCATTTTGTCACCAAAGCCTCATATACTACCCACCACTGCGACCTGTATGCTCTCGTTAGCTGGCCCTCGCTTCATATTCGTCGCCAAACCCACTGGCTCCAGGTCATCAATAATTCTTTGCTAGTTAAAGCCCCGCCTTATCTCAGCTCACTGGTCACCATAGCAGCACCCACCCGTAGCACATGCTCCAGCAGGTATATTTCACTGGTCACCCCCAAAGCCAATTCCTACTTTGGCCGCCTTTCCTTCCAGTTCTCTGCTGCCAATGACTGGAACGAACTGCAAAAATCACTGAAGCTGGAGACTCATATCTCCCTCACTAGCTTTAAGCACCAGCTGTCAGAGCAACTCACAGATCACTGCACCTGTACATAACCCATCTGTAAATAGCCCATCCAACTACCTCATCCCCATACTGTTATTTATTTTATTTATTTTGCTCCTTTGTACCCCAGTATCTCTACTTGCACAGTCATCTTCTGCACATCTATCACTCCAGTGTTTAATTGCTATATTGCCACTATGGCCTATTTATTGCCATTACCTCCCTTATCCTACCTCATTTGCACACACTGTATATAGACTTTTTCTATTGCATTATTGACTGTATGTTTGTTTATTCCATGTGTAACTCTGTGTTGTTGTTTGTCTCGCACTGCTTTGCTTTATCTTGGGCAGGTCGCAGTTGTAAATGAGAACTTGTTCTCAACTAGCCTACCTGGTTAAATAAAGGTGAAATAAAATAAATAAAATAGTGAAGACATCAAAACTATGAAATAACACATATGGAATCATGTAGTAACCAAAAAAAAAAGTGTTAAACATATCAAAATATAGTTTATATTTGAGATTCTTCAAAGTAGCCACCCTTTTCCTTGATGACAGCTTTGCACACGCTTGGCATTCTCTCAACCAGCTTGATGAGGAATGCTTTTCCAACAGTCTTGAAGGAGAGCCCACATATGCTGAGCACTTGTTGGCTGCTTTTCCTTCACTCTGCGGCCCAACTCATCCCAAACCATCTCAACTGGGTTGAGGTCGGGTGATTGAGGAGGCCAGGTCATCTGATGCAGCACTCCATCACTCTCCTTCTTGGTCAAATAGCCCTTACACAGCCTGGAGGTGTGTTGGGTCATTGTCCTGTTGAAAAACAAATGATAGTCCCACTAAGCGCAAACCAGATTGGATGGCGTATCGCTGCAGAATGCTGTGGTAGCCATACTGGTTAAATGTGCCATGAATTCTAAATAAATCACACACAGTGTTACCAGCAAAGCACCCCCACACCATCACACCTTCTCCTCCATGCTTCACGGTGGGAACCACACATGTGGAGATTATCCGGTCACCTACTCTGCGTCACAAAAAGACACTGTGATTGAACCAAAAATCTCAAACAGACTCATCAGACCAAAAGACAGATTTCCACCGGTGTAATGTCCATTGCTCGTGTTTTTTGGCCCAAGCAAGTCTCTTCTTCTTATTGGTGTCCTTTAGTAGTGGTTTATTTGCAGTAATTTTACCTCATTCACACAGTCTCCTCTGAACAGTTGATGTTGAGATGTGTCTGTTACTTGTACTCTATGAAGCATTTATTTGGGCTGCAATCTGAGTTGCAGTTAACTCTAATGAACGTATCCTCTGCAGCAGAGGTAACTCTGGGTCTTCCTTTCCTGTGGCGGTCCTCATGAGAGCCAGTTTCATCATAGCACTTGATGGTTTTTGTGACTGCACTTGAAGAAACTTTCAAAGTTATTGAAATGTTCCACATTGACTGACCTCCATGTCTTAAAGTAATGATGGACTGTCTTTTCTCTTTGCTTATTTGAGCTGTTCTTACCATAATATGGACTTGGTCTTTTACCAAATAGGGCTATCTTCTGTACACCACCCCTACCTTGTCACAACACAACTGATTGTCTCAAACACAATAAGAAGGAAAGAAATTCCATAAATGAATGTTTAACAAGGAGTGTTATTTAACAGTCTTGACGTCTTCACTATTATTCTACAATGTAGAAAATAGTAAAAATAAAGAAAAACCCTGAAATGAGTATGTGTCCAAACTTTTGACTGGTAATGTATGTGTGTGTACTGTACCTGTTGAAGACTGGTTCTGGGACTTAAAGAGTCCCACCACACTCTTGCCGTGGAAGCCTCCAGATCGCAGCAGCACAGCTTTGGTGCGGGGGTGTTTCCAACACACCACTGGCAGGCGGTTGTGTCTGTAACAACGGGCCACTTTCTGCAGGCTGCTGTCCTGCACCGACTGGGGAACCACCAGGAGCCCTGGRTAACTATGGGTTACACACACCATCAGCCCATTCAGCATGGAGACCACTACTGGGACACCTATGATGGCAGTTTGATCTGATACAACCAATATGTGAACATTGAATACACCTCTGAGCAATACACATTGCTCAGAGCGCCAACGTCTTATCTGACATGACAAAGTGCGTTGTGTGTACCTGCGACAGAGGGAGTAGAGTCTGTTGACTGCAGTGACTCTGAACTGCTCTCCTGTCTTAGAGCGGGAGGAGCTGGCTGTGATGGTGCCCAGGCCCAGCCGCTGGTAGTCACGGAAACACGCCCGCTCCACCAGCTGCTCCATGGTGGACTTCTCTGACGCCCTCAACGTGCTGATGGGGGGTGGCTCACCCTCATCTGACACTGGAACACACACACACACACAGGTCAGGAAACTCTAGCTTGTCAAAACTCCACTCCTCTTCTTCCTTGTAGGAGTTTAACATCAGTCTGCTCCTACCTGAGAGGTCATCATCCTCGTGCCAGGTCATCCGACTCCCTCTGTCGTTCTTCTTCAGCGTGGTCTGACTCTGACGGCCCATGGTGATCATCCCAGCTCTCTTAGCTCCTTTCACAATGGTCTTGGACAGCGTCCTGTGAGGAGGAGGAAAAAGAGGAGACCGTAACATCATTTACCATGTCTGATACCAGCGTCAGATAAGGAAGATTACTCAACACTTTCAGGCAGTGTCTGTTGTGGGAGGTATTACAGGAACCTTTCAAACACATCATGGGATTTGCCCTCCAAAACAACTTTAACAGAACATTGACAAGTTTACTGGAGTGCGTCACTGTGTGCTACTCAGAGGTGGGACTGACCTGAAACCCGTGTTCCTCTCCTTCTGTTTGGGAAGGATGAGTTGGGGAGCGGTCTGGCCTGCTGCGAAGGCGAATGTGCTGAAGATGGACTGAGGGTAGCGGATCCTCTGGATGTGTTTCCTGAAGATCTCCACCATCTCTGAGCTCACCTCCTCGTCAAACGCCACCTTGATCAACTGGAGGGGACACAGGAAGCATCAGGGAACCTGTGAGGTCATTGCCTCCAGATTAAACATATGGCTTTCCATGGAATGGCTGGAAAATAATAATGCATTCATAAATCAAAATGTCTCTGCAGATATGCACATCTGTGAAGCCCCAAAAATATGACATATTTCTAGTCGCATGTTGTTGTTTTTTTCCTCGCAGGGAAGCAAATACTACTAATTGCAAATCAGAAACAGAATGTACGGAATGTACACATATTTCACACAGACTGTCTTTCCAGAGTGAGGTCCGCTTCTCATTGACCGCCCTGACCCAGTAGTCCCTTCTCTCCCCATCCATCCCTCCCCCAACATCCCACCAGTTCCTGCCTGAGGAGGAGACCTAGCCCCCCCCCCTGCTCTCCTGTGGACCACCAGCAGCCTGCAGCTCTCAATAAAGGCCTGATAATGCACCCCAGACTTAGACACAGCCCTCTGGCCAGGCTTAGTAACACACACTCACACACTCTTGCTCGCTAACACACACACGCGCACACACAGGCCCAGCCAGGCCAAGTGGCCAAGTGACCCCCTCCCCACATAAAGGCCTGTTTTATTGTCCGTGTTACTAAAAAGATAGGAATGAACCATAACAATTTTACAGCACTACATGAATTGTGAAAGACCAAAAACATGTGCACGGTTGTCTTTTTTTCCTTCAAATCAAACTCAACAGGTTACTCGTATAACTTCCAAGAAATGTATTGATATCAGGCTGGATATAGGGCAGAGTCTGTAGCATATGCATTCCTTTAATCTCTCCAAATGTCACAACTGATCAGTAATTCTGGCTTCTCTGTGAATCTGTTGTACATGTTCTGCAATCTTACACATGGCTTGGGGCAAAAACAGGAAACACTCACATACTTCGACAAACTATGTTAAAATCTAAGAAATAGGACTTTTTGTACTTAATGAGAGACAAGGGAACAGTAAACATGTCGTCGCCCATGAATGATGCAATGTGTAACCAACACATTTCAGTGAATTACTACAGCTCCCGCCTTGGGCAATCAGTGTAATTTTGTAAATGGTGGATCTCTATGGCAAGACGCATCATTCACCCAAGTTACGTCAAAATCGGCCCAGTGCTGTCTGAGATATTGCGTGTGACTAATGTACGAAGGAACGGAGACAGATCCCTCCACTATGAAATCAATAATGGAAAAGCCCATAGCATCATAATCACCTCTTTAATAATGTATCTTCATCATCATCCACATCATCAGGAGTAGGTGTGTGTGTGTTACCTGGAAGGATGCCGAGCGGAGCTGCAGTCCCTCCTGCATGTTCTGCTGCAGTTGGTTCTGGATGCTGATCTTCTTCTCCTTGGTCAAGGTGGACACTGGGAAGCTCCTGATCACTGCCTGTTCCCCCACTACACACACACACACCTCAACATACACTTCTATGCTAATGTACATACATCCACACAACATGGTCCAAAACAGGCTTCATCTCAAATGATACCCTATATACATTGGGAATCCCAAAGTGCACTATCAACTTCTTATGGGGTACCTCAAGAAGGACAGATATAATTAGATGCTAGCTGGATGATTTACCTAGTGGGTCGTGTGGGGAGCCCTTGAAGATGATGCGGTAGGAGGTGAGGAAGAGGGCTCCCTCTGCTGGCAGGATGTGCGGTCCCCCGAGTATCCCCCCCGTAGCCTCCTCTCTGCCATCAGGGTCCAGGACCACTCTAAGACCCTCCGACACAAACTCTTCACCAGGGAGCAGCACTGGGCGCAGGATCTTAGGCTGGGTGGGGTAGAGGATGCACATGTCAAACACACCATCAGAACATACTGTATGTACTGATACCTGCACACACACACCATGTACTTAAGCATGTCAACTAGGCGTGACCCCATTTAGTTGACTGGTTGATTGTCTGGTCGATAGGCTGTTGGTCGAACAAGATTTCTTTAGTCGAGCAGTCGCTATTTTCTTTTCTTCATGGTGCACAAGACACCTGTCTGATTCGCGCCTGTCTCAGTGGACTAATTCATTGCGGAGCATACCGGATGGCACCGTCTATCACTCCAAGATATTTGATACTGAAATTGTATATGATCATATTAGTGCAACAATAATAAATAAAATATTATTTTATAACAAATTCGCATTCTCACGAATTGGATACGGTCGCTGTCCGCGGTTCTGAAATAATCTTCAGTGCAGCGTAGAATTGGTCGCCTTTCCCTATGTTGCTATGTGCATAATAGCAAAGTTAACCAGCATATTGGGATTGAAAACGATGCGGCAGAGCCAGCAGCAGCAGAGACGAGGAAACAGCCCTTGCCTCCTACCTAATTTAGCCTAAGAAAATTGAGGAGAGAGGAAACCAACTTAATTAGGTCTATAAATCAATAACCCAACTTAAATGTGCCTCTTTATAAATCATCCATATATATCTACAGAAATAATACAGGTCTTACTTCTGTTGCCTGTTTTGAGTGTTTGTTTAATAGCCTACTGATTCCATGAGGACCAAGCCTCATGCAACAGCAAAATGTCGGATAAAGCAATTTCACAGATTCGGCTGTTTTGAATCTTTGCTATGCTGTAATTTAAGCTTTACATTTTTTKGGGGGGTTAGTACAGACTAGTATTACTTATAATGTATTTAGTGTTGTTTACACTGTTCCAAACAGGCAGAAAAATAATATTGTAATATAACAGCACCTGTTTGTCACACATAATATGCACGCAGCTCTCGCTCCTATACCCTCCTTTTTCTTGATCTCCTTACTGTTATTATTACAATTATTATCATAATCATCATTATAATGATTATAATAATTATAATAAGTAATGTCGTTATCATTAGTGGTCTTKGTATAGTAGCCTTGTATAACCACCATCGAGCTGTAGGCAAAAGAGCGCGTCCTGTTCAGTCTTAATACCGTAACTTACTTAGGCCTATATTTCAATATACAGTATAGGCTACTGTATCAATCAATCATTCGTTCATGCCATCACAGCATACGATACATTCATGCTTTGAAATGCAATCAAGCATTTTCGTTTTTAAATTAAGTAACAAAGGAAGCTTTCAATAATTAGCCCAAACAACAAACCACAATTCATGAATGCATGCAACTGGTTTTAGTCTGCTGTAATAAAGGCTTTGTACAGACTCTCTGGTCCATGTATTTAGTGTTGTTTACACTGTTCCAAATGGTCAGAAAAAATGATATTGTAATCTAGCAGCAACTGTTTGGCACACATAATACTCACGCAACACTTGCTCAACTAAGTCAATTGTCTTCCACAGATCTGACTTGCCCTTTCCCTCCTGAGCAGCCAGTAACCATTYGCCCGTTTCGAGGTTATTTTTTCACGTCCTCTGCATCCATTTTGCTGTCACATGTATTACGGTGCTCAGAGTTTGTTATAACCAAATATTATTGTGATTATGATAGGTTATAGGTCAGGCCCTACTGGTCAGGTGCATGCACTGCATACATGTTTTACGTAAAGAGAGTAAGGGTCTAGGGAATAGGGAATGTTTTTCCTAAACAAATGAGGTATTTCGGTAACAGAACCTTTCAGTCAGAAACAAGTAAAAAACAAAATGGCTGTAATTATGTTGCAGCTTCAGCACAGACAGCGGCGACAAACACTTGCTGTGGTGCCTGTTCGCTGCAGCAGGGAGAGAGACAACGTGCACCAGTCACCCAGGCACTCAACGTCATTGAATTTTAACACAGTGTGGCCATCGGGCTCCCTTCTTGAGTCATTTGTGTCTTATTTCATCAAATAGTTTGAATAAAACATCAGACAAACTCAGTACATATACTATGCCTTCAGAAAGTATTCAGATCCCTGGACTTTTTCCACATAACAGCCATATTATTCTAAAATCGATTAAATAAATAAAAATTCTCAGCAATCTACACACAATACCCCATAATGACAAAGTGAAAACAGGTTTTTAGAATTTCCTGCAAATGTATTAAATATAAATAGAAAATCCTTTTTCCATAAGTATTCAGACCCTTTCATTGAGACTCGAAATTGAGCTCAGGTGCATCCTTTTTCCATTGAACATCCTTGAGATGTTTCTACAACTTGTTTGGATTCCACCTGTGGTAAATTCAATTGATTGGACATGATTTGGAAAGGCACACACCTGTCTATATAAGGTCCCACAGTTGACAGTGTATGTCAGAGCAAAAACCAAGCCATGAGGTCGAAGGAATTGTGCCTCTGTGCCTCGATTGTGTCGAGGCACAGATCTGGGGAAGGGTACCAAAACATTTCTGCAGCATTGAAGGTCCCCAAGAACACAGTGGCCTCCATCATTAAATGGAAGAAGTTTGGAACCACCAAGACTTCCTAGAGCTGACCGCCCGGCCAAACTGAGCAATCGGGGGAGAAGGGCCTTGGTCAGGGAGGTGACCAAGAACCAGATGGTCACTCTGACAGAGCTCTAAAGTTCCTCTGTGGAGATGCGAGAATCTTTCAGAAGGACAACCATCTCTGCAGTACTCCACTATTCAGGCGTTTATGGTAGAGTGGCCAGACTGAAGCCACTCCTCAGTAAAAGGCACATGACAGTCCACTTGGAGTTTGCCAAAAGGCACCTAAAGACTCTCAGACCATGAAAAACAAGATTCTCTGGTCTGATGAAACTAAGATTGAACTCTTTGGCCTGAATGACAAGCGTCACGTCTGGAGGAAACCTGGCACCATCCCTACGGTGAAGCATGATGGTGGCAGCATCATGCAGTGGGGATGGTTTTCAGCAGCTTTTACTGGGAGACTAGACAGGATCGTGGCAAAGATGAAAAGAGAGATGAGTACAGAGAGATCCTTAATGAAAACCTGCTCCAGATCGCTCAGGACCTCCGACTGGGGGTGAAGGTTCCCCTTCCAACCGGATAATGACCCTAAGCACACAGCCAAGACAACACAGGAGTGGCTTCAGGACAAGTCTCTGAATGTCCTTGAGTGGCCCAGACTTGAACCCGATCGAACATCTCTGGAGACCTGAAAATAGCTGTGCAGCAACGCTCCCCATCCAACTTGACAGAGCTTGAGGATCTGCAGAGAAGAATGGGACAAACTCCCCAAATACAGTTGTGCCAAGCTTGTAGCATCATACCCAAGACTTGAGGGTGTAATCACTGCCAAAGGTGCTTCAACAAAGTACAGAGTAAAGGTTCTGAATACTTACATAAATGTGATTTCCTTTTTTGTATTTTTTTGTATTTTTATAARTTAGGAAACATTTCTAAAAACCTGTTTTTGCTTTGACATTATGGGGTAGTGTGTGTTGATTTTGGTATTTTTTATTTAACCCTTATTTTACCAGGTAAGTTGACCGAGAACACATTCTCATTTACAGCAACGACCTGGAGGAGAGGAGATGAATGAGCCAATTGTAAGCTGGGGATGATTAGGTGTTATTAGTGACCACAGAAAGACAGGACACCCGTTTTACGACACATCCAAAAGACGGCACCCTACATAGAGCAATGTACCCAATCACTGGGGACATTGGGGCATTCAGATAATTTTTTAGACCAGAGGAAAGATTGCCTCCTACTGGCCCTCCAACACCATTTTCAGCAGCATCTGGTCTCCCATCCAGGGACTGACCAGGACCAACCCTGCTTAGCTTCAGAAGCAAGCCAGCAGTGGAATGCAGGGTGGTATGCTGCTGGCACTGAGAATTGATGAGGAAAAAAATATATTTTAGAATAAGGCTGTAACATAACAAAATGGGGGAAACGGTCAAGGGGTCTGAATACTTTCCGAAGGCGCTGTAGTTGATTTTATTCAAACACATAGGGTGTGTCTATATATGGAAAAAATACACGTTAAAAATGTAGACCGATAGTTAAAAGAACAGATGACCCTCAGTCGACCAATGTTTTTTGTCAGGGACAGCCCTAATGTCAACATATGAGCGCATTAGATAAGTATGGACATCAACACAAACGTTGCACCTAAACAACAGCTGAGCATATCGAAGACAAATGTTTCACACACACATTATGTCATAAAAGCAACACATCACCAACACACAGTGTGTTACACGGACACTCAGCATCAAATAGCGTTTAACACAGCTTCCTAGTTACAAATGCTCTGCCAAGAAAAACAAAGCATGTGTTCTGTGGAGACTAATCATCATTAATACTCCGAAGTTAATAATTTGGTCCTTAGGTACAAGCAAGACGTTTTTTTTACTACTACAATAATTAATTTAGTTCATTTTGATATATGCATTGAGTGTAGTCTGCGCAACATCTTTTCAGTGACCTTCTGAATTATTAACTCAACTTTTACCCCACACTACCACAATATATTGATTTACATGCTTCAAGAAATGCTGGAGGATCCAAAGCAAACCCCTGATCAATGAGCACTGACAACTGCTGAACATCTGCTCTGAGGGGCTTCGTAGCAACCTGAAAATCCAAACTCCATTCCACTGTGTTGGAAGTCGGTTTCTCTTCAGCTCCCCAGCAGAGCCAGGCCTGAAAGCAGCTGGTCTAACACTGCTCTGCCTCTCTAGCTCATCAAACTGTAGCCAAGTTGAGCACTCTAGTGTGAGGGGGCCTAGACAGTCAATGCCCTCTAGTCAGAAGGGCATGGTTCTGTGCAGTGTTCATATCTTCCATGGTTCAACGGAATGGTGTCACTAGTCCATCAGATGATCACAGCCTTTGTGTGTGGGGGGGTATTTTCTGTTTACTCTCTAGCAGAGGAAAGCTCTGCTCTACCTGAAGGGACATCCATGCTAAGGTCAGGCTGGTCCAGAGGCTTTGCGGTTGAGTTCTGGTCTAGTCTGGCCAATAGATAAGAGGTACATGGTCCTGCTGGTGTTGGATGGCCCAGGGCCAGGGGCTGTGCGGTTCAGTTCTGGTCTAGTCTGGCCAATAGATAAGAGGTACATGGTCCTGCTGGTGTTGGATGGCCCAGGGCCAGGGGCCAGTGTGTTAAAGGCCCCAACGGTCCCCTAGCACCCCAATGAGGCCGCCAGCTGGAACTCTAACAAAGTATTCACCCCTACACACACACTAGACATAAGAGCCAGCGATAGCTACTTATCACAGTGACCCTTTTCACTGCTTGTAGCTTGGAGTGCCCAAGGTACACCAGTACGTCCAGCTCCCTTAACTGATTGTTTAATCCCGGCAGACCCAACAGCGCTACCTCCTCCTCCCCCTGAACCTTGGGCCAAAGCAGTAGCAGGTTCCACATAGAGGCAAGGACAGCTCCAACTCTACGAGTCATAAATCTCTGTGCTGATGGCCCACCAGGGTCATTCCTGCGCTTGTTTACAGTGTTCACAGGCTTGAATGTGCTGCTGGCAGCAGAGCTGTGTGCAACATGGTCTCAGCCATGAATGTCAGACAAGGCCCTGCCAGACAAACTTACAAATCAATTACACTGGACCTGACTGGGCCCGCAGAGTCCTGGGAACGAGCCGACCAGGGGGAGAGACCTCATCAAGAACTGGCAGTGTGATAAGGCGCACAACAGCATCCATGACTACTGTAGCCTGGCTTCACTGTAAGAACCCCAGTCTGATGGTTGATGAGTGATGACAATCTGACGACTGCAACATTACTGGATGATAGGCACTTCAGCTACAGCACACCACTTCCAGGAGAATAGGGGTTCTGACACCACTTCCAGGAGAATAGGGGTTCTGACACCACTTCCAGGAGAATAGGGGTTCTGACACCACTCACTGGGCACACCATCCAGAAGGTAGGTGCTGCCGCTGCACTGGGCCGCCCATCCAGAAGGTAGGTGCTGCCCTGCACTGGGCCACCGCATCCAGAAGGTAGGTTGCTGCCCATGACACTGGGCCGCCCTACCAGAAGGTAGGTGCTGCCTGCACTGGGCCACCCATCCAGAAGGTAGGTGCTGCGCTGCACTGGGCCCCCATCCAGAAGGTAGGTGCTGCCCCTGCACTGGGCCCACCCATCCAGAAGGTAGGTGCCTGCCTGCCACTGGGGCCACGCTGCACCTCCAGAAGGTAGGTGCTGCCCTGCACTGGCTGGCCCCGCATCACAAAAGGTAGGTGCTGCCCTGCACTGGGCCCGCAACC
>NW_019943617.1:176867-178699 GCF_002910315.2 Salvelinus sp. IW2-2015
ATTCTCCTGGAAGTGAGGTGTCAGAATTCTCCTGGAAGTGGTGTCAGAACCCCTATTCTCCTGGAAGTGGTGTTAGAACCCCTATTCTCCTGGAAGTGGTGTTAGAACCCCTATTCTCCTGGAAGTGGTGTTAGAACCCCTATTCTCCTGGAAGTGGTGTTAGAACCCCTATTCTCCTGGAAGTGGTGTTAGAACCCCTATTCTCCTGGAAGTGGGTTTAAACCCCTATTCTCCTGGAAGTGGTGTTAGAACCCCTATTCTCCTGAATGTGTGTGTTAGAACCCCTATTCTCCTGGAAGTGGTTGTTAGAACCCCTATTCTCCTGGAAGTGGTGTTAGAACCCCTATTCTCCTGAAGTGGTGTTAGAACCCCTATTCTCCTGGAAGTGGTGTAGAACCCCTATTCTCCTGGAAGTGGTGTTAGAAAAGCCCTATTCTCCTGGAAGTGGTGTTAGAAGCCCTATTCTCCTGGAAGTGGTGTTAGAAGCCCTATTCTCCTGGAAGTGGTGTTAGAAGCCCTATTCTCCTGACAGGGCAGCACCTACCTTCTGGATGGGTGGCCCAGTGCAGGGCAGCACCTACCTTCTGGATGGGTGGCCCAGTGCAGGGCAGCACCTACCTTCTGAATGGGCGGCAGCCTCCTGCTCTCCCTGTGGACCGCCTCCAGAGTTTCCATCTGCATGGCCACGATGCCTGGGGTCAGAGGTCATGACCAGTTAGCACAATGTCATGCACACACAAAAACACATAAGTTACCCAACCCAGGTAAACATAAATACATGCTTGCACACACCTATTTACAACCACAGGAAGCCTATATTTACAGGTTTGAAGACCACCACCTACAGTGAGATACACAAGTATTGGGATGATACAATGACTATGAGGTTAAACTATCAGCTTTAATTTGAGGGTATTTTCATCCATATCAGGTGAACTGTGTGTCTTGGTTGTGTTTCAGATTATCTTGTACCCAATATAAATTGTAAATAATGTATTGTGTCATTTTTGTGTCACTTTTATTGTAAATAAGAACAATGTTACTAAACACCTATTTTTTTWAAAATTATTATTAAAATAATTATTTTACCCCCTTTTTTCTCCCCAATTTCGTGGTATCCAATTGGTAGTTCCAGTCCTGTCCCATCGCAGCAACTCCCGTACGCACTCGGGAGAGGCGAAGGTCAAGAGCCATGCGTCCTCCGAAACACAATCCAACCAAGCCGCACTGCTTCTTGACACAACGCCCGCTTAACCCGGAAACCAGTTGCGCCAGTGTGTCGGAGGAAACACTGTACACCTGGTTACCGTGTCAGCGTGCACTGCACCCGGCCCGCCACAGGAGTCGCTAGAGCGCAATGGGACAGGAACATCCCTGCCGGCCAAACCCTCCTCTAACCCAGACGACGCTGGACCAATTGTGCACCGCCCCGTGAGCCTCCTGGTCGCGGCCGGCTGCGACAGAGCCTGGACTCGAACCAGGATCTCTAGTGGCACAGCTAGTACTGCGATGCAGTGCCTGAGACCACTGCGTTACTTGGGAGGCATGTCTCTAAACACGTCTACATTAATGTGGATGCTACAGGATTCAGGATAATCTTGAACGAATCGGGAATAATGATGAGTGAGAAAGTTGAATGTTGAAGTGTATAGAAATATTCTATTCTTATTTACAATAAAACAAAATAATCCAAATGGTACTAATATTCATGGTTGATAAACTCCATTTCCATTCAGACAGACATATTAGAAAACTCGGTGGCCCAGTGCAGGGCAGCACCTACCTTCTGGATGGGCGGCCCAGTGCAGGGCAGCACCTACCTTCTGGATGGG
>NW_019943617.1:185503-196043 GCF_002910315.2 Salvelinus sp. IW2-2015
CAGGCTGAGTGGAGGTCGCTCCCCCACGCAGGCAGGCTGAGTGGAGGTCGCTCCCCCACGCAGGCAGGCTGAGTGGAGGTCGCTCCCCCACGCAGACAGGCTGAGTGGAGGTCGCTCCCCCACGCAGACAGGCTGAGTGGAGGCCGCTCCCCCACGCAGACTGGCTGAGTGGAGGTCGCTCCCCCACGCAGACAGGCTGAGTGGAGGTCACCCGCTTCCCCCCCATGCAGACAGGCTTAGTGTTAACCACCCTGGCAGAGCTGAGGCTGAAACTCCAGCAGGTGATAGGACAGCCAACAGGATGGACGTGGGAGTGGGCAGGATATGGCTGAGGAGGTGCTGCACGCTGATCCGTTTTAGAGGAGAGGAGAGTGGATCATGTACACGGTGAGTAACGCCATGTCTGCCCACACACTTATCGTCACCTTATGACAAAGTACAAAATACTCCCCAAGCAAGAGCGCTATCGTCCTAGATAACAACCTTACATTTGGGCTCTTTTTCTCTTTCCGATCGAGTGCATTTCACCCTAGGGGGCCATGCGCTTCTGTGTGCTGCGTCAAACTAACTGTTGATATAGCTGTGGCGAATGGCTAGGTGTCAGATTGAACTGACTGAATATCAGTGGGGTGCAGTGAGGCGCAACCAGCTGCTCTGCTTGCCTGTTGGTGACGATGCTGTTGCTGCCGCTCTCCCAGTCAGCGACGGGGTTGGCTCTGAGCAGCTTGTTCTTGCTGGTGTCCAGGGGGACCAGCAGGTAGACCAGGAGGCTGGCGTAGTGGATGGCCTGGCTGAACACCGTGCTCTCCTCGTTCTTCACCAGCTCCTGCTGCTTCTCCTTGCTGAGGCAGGGCCAGGCGCGCAGCTGCTCCGCCGCCAGGTCCATGGCCGTGCGCTCCGAGGCGCCGGGGGCCGCCGGGGGCAGGGGACCTTGTTCCTGAGGGGGGAGAAAGATATGGGGGTGTTCAGTGTCATTCTGCAAATGGGCCTAAAAAAGTGAGAGAAGAAAGACCATTGTATGGAACCTCTCATTCTCTTACCTTTAGCCTGGCACTGATGCCTAGTTTGTCTTCAGGGGCGGTGAGGTACAGGGTTCGGATCTGGTTCTGGACCTCGCTGTAGAACGTGGCCTCCCAGAACTGCTGATTGGTCCAAATGGAATGGTCCTGGACACAGGTGTATGCAAACTGGCTCACTCCAGCTGGCAGTTTCTGCAGACACGAGGGAATGTTTTGACAGTAAGAGGCGGAGGAGTACACGTTTTCAACAGCTTACACTGAAGCTCTGACCAGACAAACGTTCAGACGTGCTGACTGTCTGCTTTTGACTGAACGTACAAGAGAGCAGTTTGGGCTCAACGTCTCACAACTCGTGAAACTAACTGGGCTGTGGGGAGCATAGCTTGTAAAGACAACCATTAAAACCTGGGTGGAAATAGGAAAATAATCCAAAGCTGCCAAAAGTTTCAAGCACAATCAATCATTTCTCGTGGGCCGTAAGTTTTCAACACATACAACACCAAACCAAGAACGTCAGGCTCCCGCTTTCTCTCTGGATGAGTACTGAAAACAGGGCCCTGCTGTTTTTCCACGGTATGAAGAGTGAAAAAAATGCTAATAATACCTGTTTGCACACAGCACCTAGAGGGAACATGCAACTCTGCTAAAGCCATGAAGACTGTTCCTATGTCCTGATATAAACACATGAATGTTGGGCAACAGCTATAGCATCAACTAGACCCAAACCCAAGAACACCACTGTCAACACCACTGCCAACACCACTGCCAACACCACTGCCAACACCACTGCCAACACCACTGCCAACACCACTGCCAACACTGTTTATAAATGAACATCCTTACCCCCCCCACCTCTATGTTCCCCTCCTCCCCCCTGGCCGAGTCTGACGGCCATGTGTCTTTCGTGAGCGACGCTCAAGCCTCTTATTAGATTATTTCTGATTTCGTTCCTCTGAGCCTGACACAATACAACACAGAGCTCATTATCGCTTTGGTTCTCCCTGAATGACCAGCGGCAGCGGCTACTGTAGTTACGAGGCAGCAGAACTAAAATAGCTACAGTCCCGGCACCCTGCTGAGGCTTACCCGAGGGCAGGGGTCCGAGCACAGAGCCCTGGAGGAGTGAGAGAGCAGTGAGCAGAAGTTCAAAGGTGAGACTGGGGCTGGAAGTGATTCTAGTGTACGATGGTCTGTGTATCTCATCTCTCCTCTCCAGAGAGGTTTGAAGGCCGTTGGAGGGCARCAGTAGACCGCCTGCTCTGCTTCCTCCCTGCTCAGGACAGCCCTACACCTTGAGTAGTATCCCTCTGATGTAAATGATAAATCCACTACTAAGCCTCCTGTCTAAACCACTGTCATAAAGACATAATTCACCTCCAAATGTACGCAGTCCGTCAGAGTGCAGCTTTATATCGTTAAGGAAGTAAGGAGGATGACGCCAATGTCAAAGCTCGTACGGAGAGTTTCATTTCCCCGGGAATGTTTTATACACATTACATCTTCACAGGAACACTGTGTCCTCCGCACTCAGCCATTTACAGGGAGAGCAGGGAGCTGGCCTAACAACCCTCTGTCGACAGAGACAAATCTGACACGGCCACAAGTGCTCTCAGGACAAACCGTGGCGCTAATAGACTTACAGATTACCTGATTGGATTAACGAGTCTAGACTAAATGCACAGAGGTCAGTGTTAAAGGATGGAAATGAATGAACCGTGGCCATTCATGGAACAGCGACCAATATGAAAAACAAGAACAGTAGACGCGTTAATGCAGCTGTTATTCTGGGACCTGCACCAGAGAACAATATTTACAATATTAGTCATCATGCTCTCATGTCATATGGTGTGTGGGTTTTGCAGCAGATTGAGTGGAGGCGTGTGTGTCCTCTCCTGTTAAACACACTGCCTGCTCAGTTGTCTGGAGGTCAGGTTGACCACGGCCGGTTGGCTCTCCCTGCTCTGATAACAGAGCAGGGTCTAGGCTGCAGTCAGAACCTACTAGACAGAGCAGAGGGACAAGATAAGACAGATGGAGGGATGGAGGTAGACGACCCTCAGAGGCACATATGAATGCTCCACTTGCCAAATGTAGAAAAGGAATGCAGGGCTAGAAGAGAGGGAAAAACAAGGAAAACACACAGAGCCAGACAGACAGACACAGAGAGAATGAAAGGGAGAGCGAGACAGCAGCGAGACAGACAGAGAGCGAGAGAGAGAAGAGGGGACAGATGAGAGCCGCGAAGAGCGAAGAGGGGACGGGACAGAATCGAGCCCCAGAGGAGCGACTGAATATAGACGCAAGACTGCAACAATGACGAGAGCGGACAGAGAGCAGCGAAGAGCTGGAGGAACATCTACATCAGAGAGCGATGACAGAGGGGGCCCAACAGAGCCGAATGGAGAGAAGATGAGCGACGACGGAGAGAGGAGGGGAAGGACAGAGCGAGGCGAGAGGGAGACAGAGGAGACGCGAGACGGGAGACAGATAGGAAGCGAGAGGGAACAGAGAGAGCGAGGAGACAGAAAGACGACGAGAGAGAAACTGAGGGAGGAACAGAGAGAGCTGTAAGAGGGAGACCAGACGAGAGCCGAGAGGGACCCAGGAGAACGATGAGGGGAGAAGGAGAGCGCGACCGACAGACGAGAGCAAGAGAAGAGAGAGGGAGACAGAAGAGAGCGAGAGGGGAGACAGAGAGAGCGAGAGGGAGACAGCAGAGGAAGCGAGAACCGAGAGACGAGAAGAAGAGAGGGAGCACAGAGAGAGCGAGAGGGCAGACGAGAGCGGAGAGCAGATGAGGGAAGACAGAGAGACCGCGAGACGAGATCCGGATGAGCAGGGGAGAGCGAGAGAGCGAGAGGGAGCGAGAGCGAGAGAGCGCCAGAGGGAGAACAGAGCAGAGAGAGGAGCAGACGAGACCGAGACAAGGTCAGCGAGAGCAGAGAGAGCGTGGACAAGAGCGAAGGACAGAAGAGAGCACAAATGGAGAAGAAGCGAACAGTGAGACGCACGCCAAGGAAAAGAACCAGAAGATGAGGAGCGACCAGAGAACATCCCACGAGAAGAAGATCACAGGAAAGCTACAAGTAGGAGAAGAGCAAGAGGAGACAGGCAGAGAGCGCAGAGGGGGAGACCAATGAGAGCGAAAGCAGCTAGACAGGAGAGCGAGGAAGGAGAGAACAAGAAGACCAGGCGAGCAGGCGAGAAGAAGGACAGATGAACGCCGAGAGGGAGAAGAACAGACAGAGCGATTGACCGGCGGAAAAGACCGACAGAGACCCACAGAGGGAGCAGAAGACAGAAGAGCGGAGAGGGAGAACAGCAGACAGCGAGCCAGGGTGAACGACAAGACACGAGACCGACAGACGCAGACGAGGGAGAAAAGACAGGAACACAGAGCAAAGAAGACAGACAGAGCAGTAAGAGACAGAGCGGAAGAGAGGAGAGACAAGAGAGACGAGGACGAGGAGGGAACCAGAGAGAAGGCAGGAGGGAAGAGCGACGCGACACAGAAAGCCAGAGAGGGAAGAGAGCAGAGCGAGAGGCTAGACGGATAGAGAGCGAAGAGGGAGACGAGAGACGACAGAGCGAGAGGGAGAAGACGAGAGGGCAGAAAGACGAGGACGATCAGAAGCGGAGAGGAGGATAACAGAACAACCGCATGAGAGGGAGAAAGACAGGACAGAGCGAGAGAGGAGAAAGTACACGACAGAGCGTGAAGGGACAGCAAAGACAACGACAGAGCGGAAGTAGGATAGAGAAGGCCAGACAGAGCTAGAGAGGGAGAAAAAGACCCGAGCATCGGGGAGAAAGGAAGACAGAGAAGAGGGAGAACACATACCAGACAGACGCGAAGGGGAGACAGACAGGACATGAGCACAGAAGAGCGAAAGTAGAGACCAGACCGACCAGAGACAGACAGAGCGAGAGGAGACAGATCACGCAGAGAACAGAAGACAGAGCGAGAGAGTCGAGACAGACAGATGAAGACAGACAGAGCCAAGAGAGCGGAGAAGAAACTACACAGACAAGGCGTGAGAGGGAGCAGACGCAGAGCACGACGGAAGACGAAGCACAGAGCGAAGAATCGAGACAAGCAGGACAGAGCGAGGAAGACATGACAGACAGAGACAAAGATGAGGGCGAGACACGGACAGACAAAGCCGAAGAGGAGAAGACGAAGACCAGAGAAGGGAACAGACAGCAAGTGCAACGAGAGGGAGACAGACAGACAGAGCGGGAGGGAGACACAGGACAGAGCCTGAGAGGGGACAGGACAGACAGAGCGAGAGGGAGACAGGACAGACAGCACCAGAGGGGAGACAGACAGACAGAGCGAGACGAGACAACAGAGCGGAGACAGCACCGCACATGAGCGAGACAGGACAGCCACAGAGCGAGACACAAGAACAGACAAGAGACGAAGGACAGGACAGGAAACAGAAAGAGCAGAAGGAACCAGAAACAGACAGAGAGACGCGAGACAGAAGACAGAGCACCCGAGCGAGACAGCAGAACAAGAGACATGGCAGATGCGGGGACCAGCAGATGCAAGAGAGGGAAACATACAGAGAGAGCGCAGATGACAAGACAGAGGGAGGCGAGAGAGCGGATAGAAAGACAGAAAGACGAGAAGCCGGACTGCAACACCAAAAAAAAGACGATGAACGAGAGACAGACCAGAAGGAGAGCGAGGAGGCCGAGAGACAGACAGGAGAGCCGAGCAGAATCTGGAGTGACGAACTGAAAGCAAGACTAGACAAACATGAACAAACCCCAAACGACGAGAGCGACGGTGACCAGGAGACGTCGGAACAAAGAAAACAGAGAACGAGAGCGCCAGACGCGACCGACACACAAAAGAAAAGAACGCACAGAAGAGCATACGGAGACAGAAACGGATAGAGGCAAGAGACAGCAGACGAGAGCGCAAGAGAAGAGCTGGAGCGATGCGCGCCACCAGAGATCAAGAGAGAAGAAAGCGACTGAGAGCAAGCAGAAGACAAGAGCGAGAGAAGCAAGAGACAGACAAGAGAAAGCGAATCGAGAGCAAGAGACAGACAGAAGACGCGAGAGAAGGAATGAAAGCGGAGGACGACAAGCGAGAGACGATAGAGCGAGAGAGACAGAGCTTGAGAAGAGGACAGAGCGATGAGAGACCAGAGCCGAGAGAGAACAGACGCGAAGCAGAGACAGAGCAAGAGAGAGAGACAAGAGCGAGAGAGACAGACAGAGAGCGAGAGAGAGAGGACAGAGCGAGAGAAAACGAGAGCGAGAGCCAGAATACAGCAAGGAGACAGGACCAACACGACCAACAACACAGACACACAGAAGACAGAGCAGACACACCAGAAGTCACAAGAGCCAGACACAGAGACCTGACAGAGAGGCCAGACACACAAGAGACTGAACAGCAGAGCCAGGCACCACAGAGACTAAGACATGAGCAGCCAGCAACACAGAGAACTTAGACAGAGAGCCAGGCACACAGAGAACTGACAGAGAGCCAGGCACACAGGGACTGACAGAGAGCCAGCACACAGAGACCTGACAAGAAGCTAAAAAACAGCCTAGGCCAGCACACAGACCTAGCACAGGAGCCAAGTCGCACACCAGCACTGACAGAGCCAGCACACAGACTGACGAGCCAGGCACAGACTCAGAGAGCCAGCGCACACAGACTGACGAGATGCAGGCCACACAGGGACTGACAGAGAGCCAGGCACAACGGATCTGCCACGAGGAGCCAGTCAGCACAGACTTGCCAGGCAGAGCCAGCACACAGAACCATAGCCAGAGGCCAGGCCAACGGACTGCCAGAGACTCAAGGCAAGGACGTCCAAGCAGACAGGCCATCGCACCACAGACTGCCAGAGAGCCAGGCCCACAGACTGCCATGAAGAGCCAGCGCACCACAGACTGCCAAGAGATGCCAGGACCCAACAGACTCTGCCAGAGAGCACAGGCCCACAGACTGCCAGAGAGCAGGCCATAAGAGGCCACAGACTCCAGGCCAGGCCAATTGCCACAAAGCACCCACAGACTGCCAGGAGCGCACGATGCCAGAGACCAGGCCCACCAGACTGCCGAGAGACCAAGGCCCACAGCAGACTGGCCAAGGAAGCAGGACCTAGAGCTCCAGGCGCAGTCCCACAAAGACTGACAGAAGGCCACAGACGCCGCAGCAGACACAGAGAGCCACAACAGACAGAAGAGCAGCACACAGAGAGCCAGAGCAAGAGACAGAGCCACGGCACACAGCCAAGAGCACCGGGCCAGGCACCACAGCCAGAAGGGCCGGCAACAGCCAGACAGACAGCCAAGCAAGAGAGACAGACACACAGCAAGAGAGACAGTGGACACAAGACAAACGCTACAACGACCAAATAGGAACGGCTGCCACAAGACTAGAAGAGAGGCAGAACCAGACTACCACAGCAACAGCAGAAGAGACTAAGACCTAGCCAGGCACCAACAGCAAACCAGAACACGAGAGCTAGCACAACAGCAGAGCAGGAGACAGACAGCAACAGACCAGAGCAGACAGATGACTACAGACAGAGAGCAGTAGCAGAGAGCCAGCCAACAGGTCAGAGACCAACACGACAGCCAGACGAAGAAGATTTAGCAGCGCCAAGAGCCCGCCACGACAGACGCAGAGCCAGACACACAGCACAGGAAAGACCACAGACAACAAGAAAGCCCAGACAGCCAGAACTAGAGCAGCACAGACCAACAGCCAGACGCTACAGAGAGGAACAGGAAGCCAGAACACACAGAAAGACCACACACAGATAGAGACATACACACAGCACAGGATACAGACAGAGAGCCAGACACACAGACAACAAGAGCCAGACACACATGAGCAGGACAGAGTCCAAGGAAAATGACAGATTTGAACCAGACAGCTAGAAGCAAGCACAGGAAGGACAGACTCAGACAGCAGACACTAGAGGCACAGAACACACGACCAGACCCAACAGCCAGCAACAAGAGCAGCCAGATACACACAGCCACAGACAAGAGCACAGTACACTGCATCCAAGCCACAGTCCAGAGATCACACAGATCCGCAGACAAGCGACAGCCTAGCAGCCGAAGACAGGAAGTCACCAAGAAGTCCGAGCGACACAACATCCGAGCGACAGACACACAGCCAGAAAGCTCAGACAAACAGCCAGACACAGGAGCAGCCAGACATGCGAGGCAGCTCCAGACCAGCCAGCGATGAGAGTGCAGAACCGACATGCACAGCAGAGAGAGGCTAGCCCACACATGCACACGAGACGAGAGGCTAGCCACATCAGACAGGGAGGCTAGCACGAGGAAAAGATTGAGCCTATGACCGACATGGCACTAAGGAGCCAGACACACAAGCCAGACTACGAAGGAGAGACCAGACACACAGCCAGAGAACAGAAGTCAAGAAACACAGCCAGCATCAAGACAGAGATCAGAGGCCAGACACACAGACATTCAGCACGGAGAAGCCAGACACACGCGCAGCAAGCCAGAGAGACAAACGAGGCCAGACAAAACATAGCGCCATGATCACTAGTAGGCAGCCAGTGAACAGCCAGAAGAGAGAAGCAGACCACACAGGACAGGAGAAGCCAGCACACAGACAGAGCCACACACACACACACACACGGACACCACACAACACAACACACGACACAGAAGAGGCAGACCAGTAAGGCAGCAGTCATCACACAAGAGCCAGGCACCACCATAAAGCGGGCAAGTACCTCACGTAGTAGTCCTAGCCAGCCGTCGATCAAGAGATCCGCACGCCACACAGAGATCACAGCACTAGCCACACGGCAGAGGATCCAGCCAGTCCAGACACACACGAGCGAGCAGACTACGACAGACACAAGAACCAGCAACAGCCCAGAAGTGCCAGCCAGCCTAGAGAGCAGAGCAAAGCCATCAACAAGCCAGAGAGCCAGCAAGCCAGCCAGCCAAGGCCAGAGATCCAGCCAAGCGAGCCAGCCAGCCAGCTGCGTATCCAGAGAGCCAGCCAGCCACACAGAGACCGCTCACGCAGGCAAAGAGAGCCAGAACCATAGAGAGCCAGCCATCTAGCACGAAGAGACCAAAGCCTAGCCACAAACGAAAAGAGGAGCCACGCCCAACCAGAGAGCAAGCCAAGCACACCGGGAGACCAGCCACCAGAGAAGCCAGCCAGCCAGAGAGCCAAGCAAGCCCAGAGAGCAAGCCAGCCAGAGCGCAGCCAGCCAGAAGAACCAGCACCGCACAAGAGCCAAAGCCAGCCAGAGAGCCAAACCGGCCAAGACAGAAAGCCCGAGCAAGACCACGCCAGCCAGCCAAGAGAGGCCAAGCCAGCACAACAGAGGAGCCAGAGAGCGCAGCACAGAACAACACCTGAGGCCAGACAGAGAGCCAGAAGCAGACAACATCAAGAACAAGAAACAGCCAGCCAGACACACAAGAGAGCCCGCCAGCCAGACAAACAGAGAAGCCAGACCGACAAGAAGAGAGCCAGACATAGCTCAAGGTCTGGCTAGGGGATCCCAGAAGGCTGGTTTATGACATGACTTGAAGGAAGAGGTGGTAACTCTTCAAAAATACAGTATTGCCCATAGAGCTAGATAGACAGTGAGAGAGACATATACAGAGTGATCGCTCAGGATGTGTTCATCAGCTCTAAAGGGAGGTATGATGTCTCACAGCTCTGCTGGTTGACCTGTATCTATCTGGACACTGGAGGGAAAGTGCCGTGTTTGATCCCTGGCCAGCCTTGGGCAACAAAATAGTTTGTCTGTTTTGGAGCAAATCACTTGGCGTCCATGGGCATAAAAATAGACATTTCTTTAGAAGTCCTTTGTGACAGACTCTGGGGGAAGAAAATATCCCGACTTGGACCAATCAATCTTTCTAGACTTATTCCCCATGAATCACTATTGTGTCATTAGAGTTATTTGCGTCCTGTAGCACTGAAGACGTCGCCATCCAAACAATGTATTTACACAAATGACCGAGTCAGACAAACAGAGACGACATGTTGAAAAGCGTGGAACAAACAAGTCCATTATGCCATAAGTATACATGCGGGATGTACTGTTAACATAAATGTTCTACAATGCAGAGTAAACAGAGACGAGTCCAGCTCTAGACGTCTCACAGGGACACAAAGGTCACGACATAAATCATCCGTTCTCCCCAGGACCAAACGTAAAACAACTTGACAGCGAAAACCTTCCAATCCCTCCACGCATAAACTGGGGCAGAAAGAATTGAAACAGTCCAACGGTTTTCTGTGTTGAGTCCAGAATCATCCAACTAGATTGTAACCTCAGAGAGCCAAGGGGTAGGCAGAGCTCTACTTTCACTCTACATTCAACTGCAACAATCAAAACATGAATAAAAATGTGAGTTTATTAAAGGGCACAATAACACTGACCCAAACAGTGCTGTAGTAAGAAGGGTTTTTATCAGAAGTAGTACATTTGCCGAGGAATTCAGAAACATTTATACAGAACAATACAACAACC